>NW_017307240.1:531471-557918 GCF_000935625.1 Nanorana parkeri | reverse complement strand
TTTTTTTAAAAGGTGGACTTTACATTTAAAAAATAAATAACATTCACTTTTCTTTCCTATTGCTAGTTTTCTCTGAACTGAATATTCCTCTGGTATGCCAGGGGATTGGGTAGGTTACCATAATTTACCCTGTCTGTGTTGTGCTGGCAGATCTCATTATTAGTTGTAAATAATGAGATTACAACACTGCCCTAACACAGGGTTAAAGTTAATAGTCTTTCTATGGGGACAGACTACCTTTCATACTGTTCAGAATAGCTGGCAGTCTTGCACAGAGGCCTGGTACACAGAGACATCTAAAAGTTAAGATTTTAATTTTTTTATATTTGTAGCTATGCTGTGTGAATAGGAACACGTCAAACATATGCCAGTCGCTGCGCACACCAGAGTGATAGCAATAATCTCAGGGCCAATATTTACGCGTTTTCTTCAACTGATGACCTGTAGGGGCTTTTAAAGTGTCGTCTATGGCCTTTTTGGGGTGCTGAATTTTTATGCAGTTTACGGATGCACACACTTTTTAACCTGGGCATGTTGGGTATCTATTTATTCGTTGTAACCTCATTTTGTATGCTTTACCAAAAAAAAAAGTTTTATATTGTGTTTTGGGTCACTAAATTTAACCTAAAGGAGAACTATGAGGTGAGTGAAAATCACTCATCCTCATAGTTCGAGCCGACGTGTGACAATGAAACTGTCGCACGTCGGCTCAATAGATTGGGAAGTGAGCGAACGCATACGGTGGCTCGCTCACTTCTTGATCATCACCCTGCAGAGAGCGATGACTGTCAGTCATGGCTCCGTGCAGGGATTCCCCCCTCCCCTCTCTGATCCTCCAGTGCTGAGTGGAGGAATGGAGGGGGCGGGCACAGCTGGCTCTGCCTCTAGGTAGGCAGAGCCAGCTGTCACTTACGTAGCTGGGTGGATCTCCACAGCATTGTCAGGATCCGTCCTGGCTGCGGCGGTCTCGGTATACCGTGATATACTGAGCTTTGGGTCACAGGAGGAGGTTAGTATATGTCCTCCTCTGACCCTTAAGAGAACTATGGGGAAAAACACTTACCCCGTAGTTCTCTTTTAAATGCATTTTTTACTACATTTTTGGATTTGATAATAAGTTGCGCTAATGTCGTACAGCATAAAAATGCTACTGCCACCATTTTATTCTATAGGATCTTGGCTTTCAGAAAATATATATTTGTTTGGGTTTGAAGTAATTTTCAGTCCTAAAATGTGGATTATAACGTGTGCAAAAAATGAAAAAAAGGCCTTGGTCCTTAAGGGGTTAACATTCTTGCAATGCACACAGATTACCCAGAGGGAATTGTTTTTTTTTTTCCCCCCCAACAAAAGTGGAATTACTCTAAGTTATGCAATGTGAATGAGGACAGGTAACAAATATAAAGTAGGTGTTATCTCAGGGTTTTGCTGCAAAAGTCGAAGTACACTGTAAGTGTGCAGTGTGTGGGGTCAGGTAGTTGTTGGGCAGTGCCTGGCAGACTTCAGCAAACTTGTAACTCTAGCCCTCAGGATGAAGTATCGGGTGGAGTGATTACATCTAAAGAGGGCACAAATACAAATCTTTAATGCTGCATAGTTCTACTCATTTTTGATAAGCTCATTTTGTGACTGTTTCTCTTTAAAAATACAATTGGATGCTGTGTTTATTTCAGATCAGTTCTGCCAAGTGTTTTGTCTCTTTGTATTGATCGACATTTAAAACACTTCTTGTGTCTGTAATTTGATGCCACCGCAGAGAAGACAATCCCTCCTATATCCCGTTTTACTTCTTTCAGGACAGGTTACTTACCATGTGTCTGTCTTCCAGCAGTGACCATCAATCAAAATAACATTTTGATCATCTGAATAACCCTTAATGCCTTATGGCTCATGTCCTGGTGTAGGCAGTGGGGTGTACACAGATTGCTGTATCTTTGACTACAGATTTACGAGCTAAAAATATTGAAAGCAGTTTGTATATTATTTGTTGTATGAGCTCTTTGTTTTTCTTCACGTTCTTGAAGTCTGTATTTATTTATTAACTGCAGGCATTTATATAGAGCTGCCAGTTTACGTATCATTTTTTCCATACTGTTCATTTACATCAGTCCCTGCCCTCAAGGAGCTTACAGTCTAGGGTCTGTGGCTCACATGCATACACACATGCTAGGGCCAATTTAACCAGCAACCAGCAACCCCTTGGATACACCAAAATATATAACTTTGCTTAAAGTGACCTTAAAGGCTAAAGCTCACGCACACACACACGCACAAATCTAATGTAAGGACTTACCTTAAATGATGCTTCTTGATCCGATCATCATCTTCTTTCCTGTAGTTTTTAGCAGTCCTTTCAGCGCTGGTGCGGGTCTCTGTTCCAGCGCTGACTCTGTGCTGGCTGTCATGCTAGACTTACCTTGTGCCTCTCCTCGTCTCCCGGCTGAAGATCTGAACTGCGCATGCGCCCGCCCCAAGATCCTTTGCGGCCGCCCGAGAATTTTCAGATGTTCAGACGGGAGCGTGCGGCAAAGACACAGGTAAGTTTTAACCCTTTGAAAAAGTTTTTTCTTTTAATCGTTTATTAAATTTAATCGTTTATTTAATCGTAGCCTATATCTACTGCTTGCAAGCAGTAGATATATGCAAAAACCGCTGAGGGTTAAATAACCCTTTAAATCGCACTCAATGTTAAAAAGACAACACAATTGTGTCTTAAGTAAAAAAAGTAAAGTTATAAAGTTACAGTAAGACTATGACCCTGACTGTGAAAAAATATGTGTCCTCATTCCTCTAGCTGCTAGGCATATTTACAATTTTTTTTCCTGTGTGTGACCATTTAGCTCCGATGATTCTGTGATTTCCTTTCTCTTCTCCTGCAGGTGCTGTGCAGTCAGTCAACCTGATGTAGTGAAAAGGCTGGGCACAGATACAAACTATATGTTGGGTACTGGATTTGCTTACCAGCTACCTTCTTATTAGGAAAATAGCTAAAATCATTAATTTAAAAAAAAATAAGCTTTTTGTGTTAGAGTTGCTTTTCAAGGCTGCTTAGTTAATGAGATTTCATATTTGGAAAATCCAAGATTTAGTCTTCATTAATTGACTCAGGCGGTTACATTAATGGATTTTATTAATGTGATTATTACTTTGCATATATTTTATTTGATTTGACATACTGCAAATACAGTTAGGAAAATGTGACCTGTTACTAAGTTGTGACATGATTATCAATGAAGAGTTGGAGGTGCTTGCTCTGGCTCCTTCTGCCTGCGCCCATCCCCCCTACTCAGAGCGAGAGGCAGGAGGAAGGCTGCGTTTGCCTGGGCATATAGGCTGGGAAAGGAGCTTAACCTACTATCTGTATGCAAGGTCTGTCTGTATAGTGTGTTTCACGACACGGGCAGAAAGAGGCATGTGAGATGTCTGCCAGTTTACCAACCACAGTTCACATCCCGTACGCTAGGACCAATCTGCAGAGATCTATAGCACGTTTCCATGTTGAAAACTACCAACATTTTTTGATAATTAGGCAGGAAATCTGCACCAGTTTCCATTTCACTCTGAAATAGAAACTGGTGGGGGTGACCCAGACAGACCTGAAGCAAGTCTATCTGTTTTGTTAATGTGCCTAAGGGGATTTGCATCAGTGATCTGGGAATATGAAAAGTAACTATATACAGTAGATAAGTATTAAGGAATCACCTGCACTCCATACAGCATGTAGACCTTCAGATACAGAAGTTTGGTGCTCGAAGTGACGACATGGAGGGTGCCGTGTAAGATACAGTCCGTAATAGAAGTCACCAGCACTCAATATTTTGTACAAGTAGTATAAGCACTTTTTATTGAACTGTCACATTTGTCATTAAGCCAACGTTTTGGGGCACCGCAGGGTTCCTTCTTCAGGGCGACATAGTGACAACCACAATCATGCAACATCAACATTCATATGGTGAGCACACACAGAAAAAAACATCACCTGTACAGTGCTCTAAGAAAAGGATTTTACTGTCAAAAATCCAATTTTTGTTTTTTTCCACCCATCAAGGATATTTTTCATCAGTTCCTGTGCTAGATAGTTGTCTCCAGCAAAATATTTTCTCTTACTGCTCAGACAGCGAAACAACCCTGTGCCTGCAGTACAAGGATCCCCTTGCTTCTGCTTCATTCGTTCTGTGAATCTGTTTTCTGCTCCTCTCATGTTGCTGCTTGAATAGTTGTAAGATAGCCAGTAAACAGAGGGCACCACTGAACATGAGAAAGCAAAGCCTTGTTCTAGCACCATGATGGGTGCCTCCACACAGTGAGGAACAAGGCATGGTGGGTCTGTAATGGCAAAAAGGTCAACCAGGGAAACAACAGACGATACTGATGACTAGTCCTTTGCTTCCACAGTTTAGGTCCTCTGTAAGATAATATATTGCAGGTATACAGTTTGCCATATAATGCTGTTTTGCTCTATTATTTCACCATACACAGTAATTACTATCTACAAGTTGTGGTCTCCTCTACTTTTAGCTTGAAAATGCAGTTGTTTTATACAACCAATCTACAAATTTAATAATACATTTTTAATTTGCAGCAACAGCACTTTAAAAGAAGGATCAAGAAATCTATATTCTCTTAGGAACAGATATAAGAAGAATTTAAAAATCTCCACAAAATCATGCAGCAGACATGCTTCATACATAGAGCGGTAAGTAGCATTAGAGGGGGGTAAAGAAAGAAATGACCCTTGTGTTATGTCATTATAAAATAATATTGCAGTTGATGTATTTAATTATTGAACAGCAGTCCCTGCTCCAAAAGAGCATATAGTCTTATGTCCCTGCCAAAATATAGAGATATACTAGGTCAGGGCTGGAGAAATCCTAGTTACCGGGGAGCCAGTTTGCTTTATAATTTACAGCTGGTGCCTAATAGTTTTTTTCTACTTTGCTAGAGTAGTAAATGTTTCCACAAGTTTACTTTGCTTCCTAAAATTGCTTATTGGCTCTCTACATTGTTGTGATTAACTTATGAGTTTTACATATTTTTGCTCGCCCTTGTTCTATGATGATTTGTGATGCCCATTAAAAAAACAGGCTATTTTGGTTTAAGAGAACATGCCGATAGAGTCCCAGGTGGGAGCTGAACCCTTGATCTTAACCCTCCAGAGGTATTATGCTTTCCATGTAAAATGGGAAGAAAGGAAGAGTTGGAAGGTTATCCTAAGCAGAATTATATGGTAAAGGATAGAAAAATAAAGTTATAATCTGGTTTGCATAAGAAATACTTTGTTTTCCTTCCCTCAATTTTGATACGGCAAGTCTTTTGTGTATTTGCCCCAGGCATTGTAGGTTTTCAGTGTCTGACATGGTTGGTTCTATAAACATCAGATGTGTCATAATAACTTTTTTGTGCACGAGAAACCAGGAGTGAATTGGATGTCGTATTTCAGATACATTTTACAAATGGTTTTATGTGGTTCACATATGAATTCACCACTTATGAATGACTTCTGTGTATACACAGCTACTTTTACCAGTGGGTTAATTCTTGCTTTTCCTGTTTGATTATTTTGTAGGGATGCACCAGTACATAGTTACATAGTATTTGAGGTTGAATAAAGACATTAGTCCATCAAGTCCAACATATTAGGATCTCATTCTAGGAGTACCTGTACCCCTGTATATTACGGTCCCTTAAGAAATCGTCCAAAAGTTTCTTGAACAATTCCACATTCTTTGCTGAAATCACTGTCTGTGGCAGTGAGTTCCAGACCCTAACTGATCTTACTGTGAAGAACCCCCTTCGCCCCTTGTGCTGGAATTTTTTTTCCACCAATTTTAGGTGGTGGCCTCTAGTTTTTGTAATGGAGTTAATTTTAAACAGTTTATCGCTAATGTTGCTGCCACCATTGAACATTTTGTACATGGAGATCATATCCCCCCTTAATCTCCTCACCTCCAATGTGAACATGTTTAAATTTAGTAGCCTTGTCTCGTAGCTCTGGTCCTCCATACCCCTAATTAGTTTGGTTGCCCTCCGCTGGACTTTTTCCAACTCTGGGGTGCAGGTTATCCGGACCCACTGCTTTGTTGGCGTTGAGCATTTTAAGTCTTTGTTGTATTCTGGTTTCCGTCAACCACTGGGGTATATTTTGAGTTAAACTGGGAGTTTTATCATGTGTGTCAAACCCGTTTCCCTCCTGAGTGTATACTGAGGAGAAAAAAGCGTTCAGCGCCTCGGCCCTCTCCTTGTCGTTTGTGACTAGCTTCCCGCTTTCATCCTTTTATTGGGCCTATCTGCTCCTTTCTCACCTTTTTACTGTTAATATATTGGTAAAATTTTTTGGGGTTCTTTTTACTATCTGCAGCGATATGCTTTTCGCACTCAGTGTACCGATACTAGAAAGGTGCCGATACCGAGTATTTGGGCGAGTACTCAAACTCACTGAAATGCTCTCGATACTTATCCCGATACTTCCCGATATATCCCGGAACTTCTGGTATCAGGAAGCCACGGTGACGAGGGAGCATGGACCTGGCTTCCCGGCCAATCGCTGCCAGTCTTCCTGATTTGTCGGGAAGCTGGTCAATCAGGAATCCGGGCACTAAGTCATTACTCGCTTCCCGGCTTCCTGATTGGCCAGAAAGCCAGCTTAATGCTTCCTCGTCACCTGGTGATGAGGGAGCATGGAGACGGCTTCCCGGCTCATCAGGAAGCTGGGCAGCAAGTGATTACATGCCACCCGGCTTACTTAATGGGACTTTCAATATTGGTATTCGTCCCGAAAAAAAAATATCGGCCCTCGTACTCAATAACGAAAAACCGGTATTGTGCATCCCTAAGCTTTTGGGCATTTCTCCCTCTCAGTTTGGATGCTCAGGCTACAACCAGGTATTTGCTTAAGTTGCTGTTTCTTACTCTTCTGGGTTTTCGGTACCTTTGCATACATAATAATCCCAGATCCAGATTATTTTTGGTTATACCACCCCTTTTACTTCTCCCATTCCTTTTTTTTTTTTTCTTCAATGGAGTCTATGAACAATTAGTATAGTTGCGGTCCTTGAGGTATTTAACTCTCCTCAGACCTGTCTTTCTCACTAAGGACTTTTCAAACTATTGGTTCACAAACATTAGTTCCTGGAGATTAGGAAACTGAAATTTTGTGAATTGTACATCCACCCTAGTGTTTTCTAGCATGGGGATTATTCGTTTTCCCTTTCCTGTATCCTAGAAATATTTTTTTCAGGAATAAAGATCATCTTCCTCCTTTGTTACAATATATCCTCACCCAGCCTTCCCTCTTATATGGGTGTTCCTAGGGGCGTGGCTGTTGGCCCAACTTTCTTCTCCTGTTTAGGTAGTTGTTCCACTAGTTTTCTGTATTCTGGATGATTGGTTGCCCTCCACATTATTGTTGAGGTCTTATCATTCTTTCAGATAGGACTTTTCCCATTGTGGTGCTACTTGTTCTACTCTGGAACATCAGGTTGGTTCTCAGTGCCTTTCCTTGATCATAGCAATTCTACATTGACTTTTCTATTTTTCATCTAACCTTTGCTCTGGCATTGTTTATTATGGATGCTCATTTAGATAGATTTCACACCTGTTGGATCTCCCAGGAAATGTTTCCCACCCCTTATTTGGATTTCATTTGAATGTCCCTCGATGGATGTATAAAGAAAATAAGATTTTTGTACTTTCTGTAAAATCTTTTTCTTCAAGTCCATCAAGGGACACAGGTTCCTGCCCCTCTATGTTGTTGGACTTATGTATTGCTTGCTCACAAACAGAGCCACAAAGGTTGGAGAAAGGGTTATAGAGGGCCTGGCTTAGTTTTTTTTTTAGTTTGCCAGTGTCCTGTTCCTCAATGGAATTCACAAAAAAGATTTTACGGTAAGTACAAAAATCTTTTTCTGAATAAACGCTGACTAAATATTCTAGGCAACACAATAGTACATAAAAACTGTTTATAATGAAGAGTAGAGAAGGATCACAATGATCAACGATCTAGAATCTGTTCTACAGTTAAAGTTTTAGCAACGTATCCCAAGGGCTTGTAGCAATAAAGCACAATTTGTTCAGGCGTAAACAAACCTGTGCATTCAGTAATCTCCTAAAACTAATGCTTTGTGTTTTCTTTTCTGTGTCCTGCAGCATTCCTTTTGAAATTCTCCTTAAAATCTTATCATATTTAGACCCAGTATCCCTGATGTCTGCTGGCTGTGTCAGCAAGCAATTCTACGATCTTTCCAATGACAAGTAAGGACAATTTATGGACATTTTGTACTTTGTGTGAATTCAAATATATTTTTATAATGTTACCTTTCTTATGGCTTATATATTGTAAATGTTTATTACACATTGTGAAAAGTAAGAAGTATATTGACCAGCCATTTTCATCTTGCCTTACAGAAAATATTATAAGCCGTAGATAAAATATAGTAGAATTCTGAACCTAAATGACTCAAATTTGGGAACATTTGCTTATTTTATTCTTTAGAGGTATATTTTACCTTTTTGATAAAAAAAATGTGTAAATTCACCCACATTAAAAAAATAAAAAATGTGCATTGGCACATTCAAAGCTTTGCAATCACGATTAGTGTATCACGGAGGAAATGCACAGACCCCCTACAGATTATTGCAGTCCCATGTCAGTATGGAGGTGCAAAACTTTGGTTAAGAGGCAGGAGGAAGTAATCCAATGAACGAGTGCACCACCGCCCTTCTGCTCAACTGATGTCTACAACTCCCTCTGCTGCGGTGACAGATGGTACTTGTACTCCTCCATTCACAGATCCTTGTGAATGGATGATGCTGTTGTGCAATACAAAATTCTATAGGGAGAATTACCCTGCTATTTGGGTATGGGGAGGGGTGGCTGCTTCAGGGGCAGGGCAGGTTGGGGTTGCAGACAGTCACCAGGTTTCATTTTACACCACAAATATCGGTGTAAGTTGAAACATGGTCAATAAGCTGTGATAAGCCTTTAAATCTTTTGAATAGTTATGCCTTAGTAAGGCTAATGGAAGATTTCCTGGAGGAAACAGACAGGCTACCAGAACTTTAAGGATCTAAATAAAACACCTTCTAATGGACTTCAAGTGTTTACATTGGGCAGACAGACATTCTGGCATCAGGTTAAAGACCTCCAGCTGGCTTTGGTCTGTCTGTTTACATCATGGGTCCTCTTTACCCTCCTCTTGATTTGGCAGTGGGTGGATACTAAATTCTGCAAAGAGTGGTGTCACAAATTGACCTGGCACTGCTCTCTGCAGCATTCTCTTGTGTGCCCAGAGAGATTGGCTCAGTATACTATTTAGAGCTGTTTTTTTTTAACTATTGTTCAATTTTTTTTTTTTTCAAGCAGAGGTTTGGTTTTTAGCAGTATGTAGTGTATTTCTGATGGTTATTACAATAATTTTCAAGGACGCAATAAAAATAATTATTGGCGGAATAATGAAAGAACCTAAACAAATGTTTTTTTGTGCTTGTAGGTTGGAAAAATGTATAGTTATCTGTGTGAACCTTGCTATGTAACATCTATGTAACATCTGTATTTTTATTATGGAACAACTGGAGTAACAATAGTCATGTGGGTCTTAAAGTGACATTAAACTCAGCAGTTAAATCTTAAAAATACATTCAAGTACTTTAACTATTAACAAAAATGTGTCTGATTTGTGTATTACTCAGCTGTAGGTCCTCAAATCATCTCTGAATTGGTGCTGACACTGTCATTCCTTCTGGAGGGTGGCTACTTTTGTTCCTCATAGTCCCTGTGTGTGTTGTAAAGTAGCCACCGCTCCAAGCTCACTCCTGTGATGGACTACCATCTCAATACAATTTAGTAAACTAATTGTAATATTGTAGTTCATCACAGAAGTGAGCTTGGAGCGGTGGCTACTTTACAACATACACAGGGGCCATGGGAAACAAAAGTAGCCACCCTCCAGAAGGAAGGACAGTGTCCGCACCTATTCAGAGATGATTTACAGCCGAGTACTCACAATAAATTACATTTTTATTAATAGCTTAGGGAACTTGAATGCATTTTTAAGATTGAACTCCTGAGTTTAGTGTCACTTTAAAGTCTATAAAAAAAAACTGTTCTTTTTTTAGTTTTCCATGTTTACCTGGAAACACAAGAGACAGAGAATGGTGTGGAAGATTCAATGACCTATAGTAACCAACAATCCTTTTTCTATAATCTGACTAACTGAATCAATCATAGACTAAATCTGATTGGTTATTCTAGGTTATTGTATATTTTATACATCATTATATCATTTTATCTTTGCAGTCTGTTATTTAATAAGATTAAAGCTTCTTTCTGTGTCTACACCCACCCCCACTAATCGCGGGCAAAATAAAACCAAAAAAAATATATACCTAAATGACCCTTCTACTCACATTAGTATTAATAGTGAGTATAGAAGTGCTTGTACAAGGTATTTTAATAAATGTGCTGAATTGGTTAGAAAATGATTTCATTGGTGTATTCTGCTGTGGTTTTATGGGTCAGTAAAAATTGGTTAACATATATTACTACATACTGCCTTGTTTAGTTACATGAAATAACTAATTTAGTTTTCTTTTCAGTGTTTTGTGGTATAAAATTTACATTCTGCATAAGAAGAAAACTCTGTGTTGGAAATATGATTCTATGTATTCGGTTGGGAAAGGTTTAAATGACACAACAATTACAGACAGAGAACCTGGCTATTGGAAGAAGAACTATATCAGTGAATTAATAACTGCAACAGAGAAAAGAATTAATCAGATTTTGAAAGCTGCCAAAAAACACAATACATTTGGTGTGCCAGCTAACATAGAAAAGCCAGTAAAGTAAGTGTAATAAATTTAAAAGAAAACTTCTGTGACAGCTTTTATATGGCGATTAAATTACATTTGGCAAGTAGGTAATATGTTAACTTTGAGCCCCTGTTTTTTCAAAACCTCAAAATAAATGTACTGCACTAGTCACTTCAATCTCCAATACTTTTCCAGCTTTCTATGTGTGCACTGTATGTATGTATGTACAGTATGTGTGTATCCTATAAAAAGAAGGCCTCAGATGAACATGATAATACTATTCTTCAATTTGGAGCTAATGTCCCACACAAAAAAGAGGACTCTCGAGAAATGTTCCTAATTTCCTAAAGTACCCCATGACACTGGGGACAGAACATTTTAGGTCGAACAGCTTTTGTCAAACCTGCAGTTCTGGCTTTACATACAGGCCTTATGCGTAGAATCTGTATGACAACAATTCCCCAACACAATGTCCTGTGCTATATTAATAAACATCCTCCCCTTGAGAGCCACTAACCGACACTTTGCTGCGCTGGTGGTTCTCAGTTATGACTGTCACTGAAAACTACACTCCTCGTTGACCATTTGAAACTAATAAGAGTGGCTCCTGGTCATGTGATCTTTGTGTCAGCTATGACATAGTGATTACATACAACCTGGGGGCTTCACTGACAAAAACAAGCCTTCAGTCTGCATATAAACACTGCCACCTGTAGTGCCATCATTTTAATAGTGTACCCGTTAGATACAATTGCATTATTAAAAATTAATCAATCGAATAAAGCCAATGTTCTTAAGTACATATGCAATTAGACATATTTTATTTATATGTTACTGACACCAATACATTTGGCCTGGGCATCTAGGCATCAGCGACCTCTAGTCACAAAAGGGTTATGAATGCAAAGTATCTAAAAATAGTAATTTCTACTATGTGGAAATTTAAAAAGACATGGCGCCTGGGGCTCAAGTCCTACCTATCTTAAACATAGACTGCTTGACAATTCATGAACTGTCCTTGAGGACATCCCCCCACTTGGGCCCTGTGGGGAACTCAATTCTGGTGCTACATGGGAGCAGTTTTCAACATACACCTTCTCAACCTCTGCATCCAAGTTAATTTCCTTTTGCTGTCACAGCCCCCACCCCCATCCCCCAATAGTGATAACCATATCATATTTCTAGAGGTGGGCACCAGCTGTCAGAATACAATAGCCTGGCAAGGAAGATTCCGCTAAATGGCACAGATGGGGAAATTGAGCCTTAATGTATTGAGGGCCTATGACACACCTACATAATCTCTACATTATACTACATAAACTTTCCTGAACTTTTTTTATTCATGAAAATAATGTAATGTATTTGTGAATTCATGCTCATAGCTAAAGATTTTGTCATATACTGTGTGCTTTCTGTATCCTTTGTTATGGTTTGTTTTTGTGCATGTCATTTTCAGATTGTTATAACAATAAAAATCTAGAGAATAAAAAAAAATATATATTTTTTTAAAGTTACATATACATGCTTAAACCTATATAAAGCAAATACTTAATACTTTAACCAGTTGCCGTCCGCCCGTAGTAGAAAAACGGACGGACGGCACTGTCGCATCCGCGGGTTGCCGTCGCCAGACGGCATTTTTTTTCTGCTCGCGCGCGCCCCCTAGCGGGCACGCACGGGCAGAAAAGACCCGTCCTAGCTCTATCTGTCCTCAAAAAAGGGTATAAAATTCATTTCAGTACAGCGCTGCATGACGGAATAAATGTCAGTCAAAGTACCGCAGCGCTGAATACTGAAAAATGGCCTGGATGGGAAGGGGGTTTAACACCGCGGATGTCAACTGGTTAAAGTGACATTAAAACCTCAGATTTTTTAACATAAAACAATACTGTAATGTGTGCCTTACTGTAATCCATGGTTGTTTCCCTTCTCTTTGCTGCTCTTCCTTTTAAATCTGTATCTCTGTATCTGTATGCTGGACAGAACTTCTGTTTTGCAGCAGACTGCCTTGTCTCTGGATTGTATACATGGTGTCTGTGTGTAGGCTTGCAACCTGAGCCAGCACTACAGGAAGAGGCACTCAGCTGCAAAGGGAAGTTCTGCCCAACATGAGAAGACATGAGGATTTAAAAGGAAGAGCAGCAAAGAGAAGGGAAACAACCATGGATTACAGTAAGGCACACATTACAGTATTGGTTTATGTTAAAACATCTGAGGGTTTAATGTCACTTTAAAGTACTATATATGTAAGCCCAATTTTGTCTAAGTAAAATCCTACTTGTGTGATTGGCTTACTGCTTTACCCAGAAGTCTACAACGTGGTGCTTCTGTTTAGAAAAGGGTCAAAGCTTTTACCAAGCACAGTAGTCCCAGACCTGGAAGCTTAAAGTGATATTAAAGTCAAAAGGATTTTAAGCTATTTCAAATGCTGATGAAATCGCTTACAATGGGTGATGCTTTTTTGATGTTTGAACGTTTTGATTTCCTGCAGAATCAGCTGCTCCCCTAAGTACTGGTCCTGACTTCCTTTTTTAGAGTGCCTCCTTTCTCAAGCAGAGTGCTATGCGTTCACCTTTGCGTGTACTAGTAAACTGTGTGTCTTCACAAACACACAGGCACAACAAATCAAGCATCTTCCCTCCCCCCTGGCCCCCTCTCTTGCCCCCTCCATTCTCCAAGCTAGTAGATGAACAGTTGCTAGAGTCTGCACTTTGTGATCTTGTACTAGACAGGAAGTTCAGGGAAACTGAGCTGAGAGACTTGGAAGCAGCTGTTCAGAAACATGATGACTGTAACTGTTTGGGCAAAAATGTAAAGCAATGCTTTGCTGGGCAATGTATGTTTATTTGATCTGGGTTAACTGAAAAAAAGTTTGAGCGTTTAATACTTTAATTTCAATAGTCCGGAAGATGCTTGAGTTTGATAAAGGACCACATAGATGGGTTTTTGCTAGAGAACAATATTATAGGTGATAGTCAGCATGTATTCACAAAAGCAAACACATCTTTCTTTTTATGAGGAAGTAAGCAACAACTTAGACAAAGGAGAGGCTGAGGATATAGTTAATTATTGAAATCACCCCACAAGCAACACTGGTATAGGTATTTTATCTCTAAGAAACACTGTTAATTGCTTAAACACATCACTAGTGTACAGCGGGGGGATATATATACTAGCCAGAACACATTCCAAATTAGCAAACTGCAGTGTAAAAATACATAGTGACCAGTAGGGTCACATTTAACCTGTCTACAGGAAAGGGCCACTGACTTGGTTACAAAAATGGAGGTACCACGTGCATAGCTTGAATAATAAGAATGAAAGGTTGCTTGAAACGACTTTCTTTCAAGAGAGCGAGTCGCCCCTGCAGTGGAATGGGTTTCCTGAAGACCGATTTTAGAGGGCTTGAGAGATAAAACTGAGTTAAAGACCCCCTTGTCTCTTAACTCGATGCCCCAGGCCTCTTACATTCCATGATAATATAGAGAGTACTCCTAGCAGAAATTTACAATAAAAAAATTATCTCCATAATCAACATGCTAACATTTGACTATATATAAACCAGAGGCACAGTATCAACAGATCCTTGCATTAGGGGGATCTTGCCCCAGTCTAGGAAACCCCCAGATGGGGGTGGACAGGCTCTTTCTACCACAAACATAGATGAGAGAAACACTCTACCCATCAGACCCGACAGCCAATGTTCAGCAAATTCCAACGGGTTAAACCCTTTAGATCTCCCAGGCAGACCAACCACTCTAATATTGTTTCGGCGCAACCGGTTCTCCAAATCTACCAAATGCGAGGAGTTGGTGATTGATCGCTGCGTCACCGACATAAGGTCAGCCTTTACTGGGGCCACCATATCTTCCCCATTCCTCAGCCTATTCTCTAAGGCAGAAGTCCGATCTCGCACTTTCTGCAAGTCCTGACGAAGCATCATTATAATCTGCCCGCATATCTTGAAATTGAGTAGTTAGGGATGCTAAGGAGGAGTTAGACAATTGTACAGCAGAGTATATATCAGTCACTGTAGGCTCCATTCCAGGAGTGTGTAAGGCGATGAGTAAAGGCATAGTAACATTAACCCCTTCATGACTGAGCTTGTTTTTAGTTTCTGTTCGTAAATGACTGACACACTTTTGACATTTTTGCTGTGTGATTCTTCCACGTCAGTAATATACTTTCTTACAAAGTGCACCCACACATATTATATATTGTTTTTTAGAGGACAGATAGGGCTACATATTTATATCACATATGTGTGTCTAACGCCTCACTTAGGACAAATAAAATATAAAAAAAGAGGAAAAAAACGTTAAAAAAAAACATTTTTTTCCCAGTTTTGATTTGTAGTATTTTTTTTACAAAACCAGCACAGCTAAAAAAATGCAATAAATACATTCATTTATTTGTCCCTTATTTTATTTTATTTTTTACACATTTTTTTATTTTTTTTACACTTTTCACAATTTTTTTTACATTTTTCACTTTTTTTAACTTAAAAATGTTATTTTATTTATTTAATTATATCAAGCAGATATTGTGAATTAATACATTTTTGGTTATTATCAGGCTGCTTCAAACTTCAGAACAGCCGATAATAAGTTAGTGACACTGATCCTGCAGCAGTTCAGGATTCAGCTGTTACTAAAGGTTTTCTGATTGTTGCAACAACGATCAGCAAACAAACATTCTTCTTCCAGGAATAGATACATTGTAGGAATAGACACATTTTGTATCTATTCATGAAAGAAAAAAAAAAAGCCAGTATAGCTTGAGAGAGATATCTCTCGATCTATACGAGCTGTCAGAATGCCGGCAAAAGCCGGCATCTGTGTCCGCTTTGCTTTGACTCTCAGACACCCGATATTAAGGTATCGGGTGTCTGAAAAAGGTTAACCCTTTCATTAATGAATGCCTCTGTAGTAAGGGCATCCATTAATGAATGTTAAAAGCTGATTCTCAGCGATTAACAGCCCTCTAAAGCAGCAAATAACTCGTCACGTACAGTGTACGTGACAAGTCATTTGGTCCCTTTGTGGCTGGACGTACAGTGTACGTCTCCCGTCACGAAGGGGTTAAGTGTATTACCCACAGTTCCCCCCTCTGTCTCCAATTCAGCTGTACCTCCAGGATAGCAGCCTGACTTCTCCTTACTCTCTCCTGTTGCCAAGCTAATGATACTTTCATCTAGCGTTGCTGATAACGAAATTCTCGCAAACTTTTCTAAGTGAGTTGCCACCTCTTTCATTTGATCTTTGATTGTTTAGGCAGGATCTTCTTCACAGAGCAGCTACCCCCCGCCGTGCTGAATTGCATGACTCACAGACCCCCTGCTTCCTTTTTTCTCGTCATGCCATCAATGTATCAAACAGCACCAGGAAAGCTTTGTACAGCTGCGTGGGACAAACTACCGACGAAGGGCAGCCTGGATGCCCTGGTTTGTCTCAGGATCCACTGCCAAAATTCTCAGCCGCACATCCGCTGACGTGCCGCACATAGCCACACATGTTACACATCGCCGCAAACGTGGCAGTGAGAGCAATAATTCTAGGCCCATCAATCACTGATAAAAATAAAATGATGAGCGATAAAAGTATCGCCTACGGCCAATTTTGGGTATGGTATTTTTTTGCGGGCGCACGCAATTTTAAGGCTTGACATGTTTGGTGTCTATTTACCCGACATGACCCCATCTTTTATATTTTACCAAAAAATTTGGTAATAATAAATGTTTTATAACATAACGTAGGGAAAATAGTTTAAAAAAAATATTCGGTCCTTTTTTTATATAGTACAGAATAAAACCCCCAGTGGTGATTAAATACCATCAAAAGAAAGCTCTATCTGTTCCTAAAAAATGGTATAAAATTCATTTCAGTACAGCGTTGCATGACGGAATATATGTCAGTCAAAGTACCGCAGCGCTGAATACTGAAAAATGGCCTGGGCAGGAAGGGGGTTTAACACCCCAGTCAGCAAGTGGTTAAAGGTCCCCTGTCCTTATATCCATATTCTAACTAAAATAACTATAAGCTAACTTTATGCAGTCATATACAAGGAAGTTCTATTCTCACTACACATTGACGTAATGAGGTTCTATACTCTCAATATGGGTTTTACAATAGTCCAGACTCGTACATTCCTACTTGCCATACTTCAATCTAATTTAAACTAGTGTTCTGACATTGCTCTCAGATCGACAAGGACAGTATGGAAGTTTATCTATTTCAAAGTCCCATTCATCCAGGCAGAGATCATATATATTTTACCATGGGCCCATTCTTTTATTCCTCTGAAGCCAATTCATATTTGAATCTTAAGTATTTTTATTTAAGGATCTACAGCCGAATGATACACAAGTATGATACATTTTTCTTTATAGTTAAAGTACTTGAATGTATTTTTAAGATTTAACTCCTGAGTGTAGTGTCACTTTAAGGTCTGTAAGCTTAGAAAATGCAGTCTGTAAATGGATAGAATACTGGCTTAAAAACTGTATTTGGAGATTAATGATTGATGATTCCTTGTCTGAATGGTCTAAAGTTTTTAGTGGTGTAAAAAAGAAGTAAATCAAATCCTTTTTTTCTGCCTTTTAATTTTGGGTCACTGGAGTACATTTGTAAATGTGCTACTGCCTGCTATCTGCCGACAGCGCAGAGTCGTGCTGCAGCTGGGAAGGACCCCAACAATCTTGCCGGGATCCACCCAGCTGCCTTATTGACAGCTGCCTCTCTAGAGCCAGATCCAGCTATGCCCACTCCCTACCAAGAGCACTGGGGAAACATAGAGGGAACAGGAAAATCCCTGTGTGAAGTGGTAACTCTCTGAAGGGAGAAGACCGTGAACTGAGCAATCAACAGTAACATGATTGCTTATCTCTCGTTCTAGAGCTGTTGTATGATAGCTTCAGTGTCCAATGCTTGCTCTTATTGTGGGGAAGAGTATATTTTACTTTCCCAATTATTCTCCTTTATCCTATTTATAAATGATACATAGTTAGAAATTGTACTTTTAATTCCAATGTTAGTTTGTAAAAGCTATAAAAATATGGAATAGGCTACCTCAGGAACTAGTTTTGGCCAGATCAGTTGAAAAAAATGGAAGCATTTCTGCACATGCATAGAATAAGACTAGATATTAACACTTATAAGTAATAACATCAGAGATTGTTGATCCAGGGAATATCTGATTACCTTAGGGGGATCAAGAAGGATAGTTTCTTGACTCTGAGGCTCTGAGGCAAATTGGACCATGCTTTTAGAGTTTTGTGCCTTCCTCTGTATGAGCTTTGGGTATAGTGCTCTGTTTATAAAGGTTTTCTATTTATTTATTGCTTTTTTTTTCCTTTTTTCTTTTCTCTATTGGTTGAACAGGATGGACTTGTTTTTTTTAACCTTCCTTTGTAAGATATAACTATGTAATATATGCCAATGCTTGTCCATTCTAAAGGGGCACAGACACATTACAACCCTGAGGTTGCACCACATTGTTATAATGAAGGCTGACCATCTTATTTAGAAGTCAGTTTCAGAAAGCATCAGGTGAAACTAACACATTTTGTTTTTGGACTAGAGAAGGCTGTACATCTAAAGAAAAGTTTATTAAAATCTGTGTAGTTCTTGGGTCATTCTGTACAACAGTGGTGTGCAGTAAACTTCCATGTTGACATACTGCAAGGAAGCAAATTTTTTTTCACAATTCTTGTAAAATTAGATCAGCTGTAAATTAAAATAGAAATTTAATTTTTAATGACTTATCTTGTGTGGCAATTAAATATGTTGTATCAGTTTTTAAACACAAGTGTATTTTTCCTTTTAGTGACTGCTTTTTAACATTAAGTTCTCATTTGTCATCTGTTGGCAGAATGTCTGCATTGACGTGGGCCCTTACTTTCAAAGATATTAATGGGAAAAAAACTGTAATTGAGCAGTCTGGTATTACTTTCAGAGATACATCCCTTACACTGTGTTGGAATAGTTATACTTGGCCTGCCTTACAAACCCTGATCACACTTCAGCTCCATGGAATTACACGGGTTCAGAATGATTGTTTGAATCCTCGTAAAAATGGGTATGTATTCCTTTCAGTTTGTTTTGTAACTTTGTTAGGTATAAGGGGATGTTCACACTTAAAAATTCAGGTGTCATTGATATGTGTTTTTTGAGCACATTCATTTAATCTATGGTAACAAGATAAGGAAAATAAGATTACACCAGAGTTTCAGCACTTTTCGTAACACAAAAAAATTGGAATGTTTTCTTTTTCTTCATTCTTTTGTTCGATTTTCTTATTTGTTGTATTTAACGTTAAAATAAAGCCAACACTTTTTATATACTGTGTGTGTGTGTATATATGTATGTATATATACACTGAGTGGCCAGATTATTATGACCACCTGATGTTTGTACGCAAATTAGCTATAATTTCACGCTGAAGTTGCTAGAGGGCCAGACCATTATAAATAAGGAAGCAGGTTGTTTACCACGACAGTGGAAGTGATTTTTTTTCTGAAGGTATTGGTAAACCAATGCGATTTAACAGCCTTTGAACGTGGGATGATTGTTGGCGCTCTGAGCCATGGAGCGAGTATCAGCAAAACAGCAGAATTCGTTAAAGGAGAACTATGGGTTAAGGCTTTTTTAAGGCTTTTCCCCATAGTTCTCAGGGTAACGGGAGGACACAAACTAGCATCCTCCCGTGACCCTAGGCTCAGTACACCGCGAGCAGCAGCTCGCGGTATACTGAGACGCCGCAGCTTTTGTTGTCTTGTACCAGTCTTGCCACTCTCCATTCTGCCCTAACATTGACTAGTTCACACCCAGATTTTCGGCTGACAGTCCGGTCTTTAAACACTAACAACAGCTGCTCATTTAAAGGAGAGCCATATATATATAAAAACGTTTAAACATTTTGTTCCTGGAGCCATCAATGCCTATTTTAGGCCTTATACCCCCAAAACATTATATCATTTCTGAAATCAGAGAACCTTTAGAATTAAATGTTGGCTGTTGCCATTTTTTATGTCGCACAATGATTACACTACTTCTTATCAAATCTATATATTTTCAGTAAAAAAGTGCACTTAAATTAATTTTAGTTTACAGAAACACAATATAATGTAGGGACCCTGCTATAAGCTGGTGTGTCTTTAGATTAAATTTAGTGTTGTCAGCTAGGTGGTAGATAGTCTGAGCTTTTGTTTGTTACCTGGGTTTGTTAGGTTTTTCTTAAGCCCAAGGGTCATAGTTTGCTTCTGCGTACCTCTGGGGTGTGTTCTTCCGCAGATAGAGTGAGAAAATGCAAAGTTTTAGGTTATGAATATATATTTCACCCTTGCCAATTGCTGAGGGTTTTTTTTCCACTGATGTAGGCTGGGAAAGGGAATAAATATTTGGAGGGACCTTCCAGAAAGGTCCTTTCCGCCCAAGCATTGACTGGAGAGGATGTCACGGTGAGGGATCCTTGTCTTTCCCTCCCAGGCTTTGACAGGAGAGGACACAGTGGAGGGTGTGAGTCCAGATGCCCATGCCTCCCAGTCCTGCTGCTGGGGGAGGATAAAGCTGTACCATGGTCCAATTCCGGCTGATAAAGGGAGCTTAAGAAGAGTGTGGCTTAGTCAATTGCCAGTGCCGACTTTAAGGGTCCCCACTGAAAAATTGCTAGTCTTGGGTTATAGGTCCACAATTATTACAACCTGTGGTAGAGGCTGAAGGCACTTAAAGGTAGCGGTCCTTCTGGCTTACCTATTGTACGTTTAGCCTGGGGTAGTGGTTAAAGACATTACACAAATCTAATAAATGGAGGAAATATTTTTCTGCTGTTTTGGGCCTATAAAATATGCAAAAAGAAGATTGACGGAGTGGAAGTCTGTTGATTGCAGTTGTTGGCTCAGTGAGTGTTTAGGGCCAGTGAAATGGTAAATCACCAGTAGAAAGGCTAGTAAGGCCATAAATTCAGCAGCTCCTAAGGGGTAAGTGATACAATAATACCCGAATTTTGGGGGTAAAATTATGAGGTTGTAGGAGAAAATAGATACCAAATATGTTGAGCCTCAAAACTGTTCTTGCCCGTCAAGCACTCAAAATTGTCCGTAGGCAACACCTCTCAATCTTTAGAGCACCTAAATGTAAAGCTAACAATTGATCTTTGTTCTTAATCTGGCATTCGCAGTGATACCTAATATGTGTGGTGCCCTCCATCTCATAGCTGCAATGGATCCGAGACAAGAGTTTGAAGACGGAAGGCATAGATCAGGCTGATTTAGTCCCACAGTAAGCATATGCTGCAAAGGCCCGGAGATCTTTGGTCCTGGCAACAAACTTGTCCAGCCCTTTGTTAAAACCTGCAACAAGGGACATGGGTCCTGAAACACCTCTGGGTGAAGGGACCATGCTGCAGGATTGATATGTTTATGAACAAGGGAGAGGCATCCAGAGCTCTGTACATACTGGTAAAAAGTGCCTTCATGTTCTTTATAAAGAATAAAAAGATAAATTGGCAGAGCTCTCTTAGGTCCAAATTTTTACCCAATCTTGTATATGAATTGAAGCACCACTCTTCCACTCTATAACATAGGTATATTTATGCACCAAGGTTGGCTGATTTCTGACATCTTTGGGGAAGTCCTGTTTTCAACTATAGGGCTTCACAGTAATCGGGTCTAGCTTGACTTAGTAAAAGGAAAGTTGGTGGTATCAACTGAGAGTATAGACACATTCAGAAAACATCTAGATGCCTTCCTCCTTGTAATACAGTATGCAGGGGAATGGGAATTCTTAGTGACTCCTACACCGCACGTACGTTTAACTGGATGGACTTGACTCTTTATTCAACCTTAACAACTATGTAACTATATGGTGAATGGTTGCATCTTATGTCAATGAAAATAACAGACTTTTTTTATTTTTTATCATAATACCAACAAGGCCTCGAAAGCTTTCACTCATTGCAGAGTACAACCTGAAGGACTTCAAAATATCCAGCAGATTCGTTGGGCAAGACTCACTTATAAAACTCTATTATCTTGATCCTGGCTTAATGATTGGCTTATGGAAGGTAATATTACATACTGTATATTCACATTGATTGTTTGTCTGCTATGTTTCTCTTTATGTTAATAGAATCAATTGTATTAGACTGTGGAGGTCAACCACAACAAAATTTCTTTGGTTTTAGAAAAGATAGCAGAAGTCTTGCCTAAAGGTTGCTCATACACGGTTTTTGAGGAACCAGCCAAATTCGCACAGTGGGTGCCACAGTCGACACCCTTTCGGTTGGCATCCCTTGATCAGTTAATCGAAGGCGCTGGCCAGAATATTTTCATACTATAGGAGTCGGCAGCCAATGAGCTACCCACTCTTGTCGGGTATTTTAACTGCAGCTGGTGGCCGCTGTCAAATTACAATGCAAACAGTGGGATTCCTCGATTGGCACACTCCTTAAGTCCAATAAATTTATGTAGCCCTATAAAAATAATGTGTATATATTTTGTATTTTTACATCCAGCCAGCTAATGGAGGTCTTGGCAGTTTCCTATTTCTTTGTGGGCTGTCCTTATCAGCTTTGCTAATAAAATAAATTAAAAAGGCCTATTGTTTACAGTACTCAATGGCTGGAGGTATAATTTACACACACAAGTGCGAAAGTGAATGAGTCAGGCAGTGTTGCATCCCCCTTTATCCCCCTCCTTCTATATGGCTCCCTACCATACTGCAATCACATTAAGTATCTGAAATGAATCCGCTTCAGCTTTGCACTCTGTGCAATGAGAGTATAATGTATAAAATGTTTGTAAAACGGATTATTGGTACATAATAAACAAAAAAAAAAAGATTGCTTTAAAATATATTTCCACTTTTGCAGTCAAATTTGTAAAAGGAAACACTGTGTGTGTGTGTGTGTGTGTGTGTGTGTGTGTGTGTGTGTGTCCATTCACACAGCATATCTGAAAATATTTTTTTAAAGTTATTTCTTATCTTTCAGATGTTTTCTTGGTGGAGGCCTTTGTGCAGATTTGAGGCTGCTGTGAGCAGTTTGAAAGTGAAAGTAGATTGACAGACTGAGCTTCTTGTTATTACCGTACAATGCTTCTAAGTCTTTAAACCATTGTTTGGCCAGTGTTGAAATCTAGTTTACAACTGATAATGAGATTCACTGGCACAGTACAGACATGGATAATTAGAATAAACATAACTTCCTATAACCTCTCCTTAACATCACCTAGGGGGGAGGCTAGGTAACAATTTTAAGCAAGTTAAAATCACTTAAAAATGTAAGCTGCAATTTAATTTTTATTTTTAAGTTATGCTATGTGGATGCAAACATATGACAAATATAAATTCGTTATTATCCCAATTTGGCTGCAAAAGTGGAAATACACTTAAAGGCAGTGTTCATCCTTAAAAAACAAACAAATGCACGCACATTTATAAATTCAAAATGGATCGGGTGTGCAATGTACTTTCTCCAGTCCCTGTCCGTACCGAGTACAGACTTTCAATTACAAGGACTGAAGGGAGGAAGTATGAATGGGCTACAAGTGTGTTGATGTCACCACACTTGTACTTCGTTGTGAGCTATTCTATGGTGTAATGGTAGATGGGACTTGTAGTCTGTCCATTCAAAAATCCTGTCAAAAAATCTGTAAATGGATGAGGCGACTATATGGGCAATATGTGATGGGCCTGCTTGGAGAAGATTCAGGTAAGTTGGGGGGGGGGGGATGTAGTTTGCTCTAGATGTGATTGTGTTTCATGTTGTCATTAGCAGACAACATCCTGATGATGCAATCTCCTTATAGAACAACTTGCTTTCCTAATTAGCAGCAGCCTGTGTGGGTTTAGAAATAATGATGCTATTTGCTCTGAAATAAGAACCTTTTTGTTAATTTTAGAAGACTGCTGACATAGCCTTTGTGATGGCGACGCTACATTATCACCAGCTGCTTGAGAAGAGTTTTTGGGGCACAACGGAAAGGTAACATTTTGGAATTCTTTTTTTGAGGTGCCGCGGGCAGGTTGGGTTATAATGTATGGGGAAAAAACACAAACAGGGGGCGCCTTTCCTAGTGCAGACAGGTTTATTCAGATTAAAAACAATAGATGTTTATGGGAATATGGGGGAGCGTAATTCCATTAGGCTTTCCTGACAGCACAGTTAAAATCCATTTGTTTTAGTTCTCTTTGTAAAAAATACAAAATATATACCATTTTAAGTTGCTGATTTTAGAGTTTTCCTGTCATTGTTTAACTGCAGAATTAGACACTAATAACATCAATTTGCAAAAACATAACGCATGTAATATTTTCTTTACCATGCATTATTTTTCTTGATTTATCAAGAGATTTTAAATCTGCTAAAGGATTTAGTACATGATCAGCTAAAAGAGGAACTCGTCTATGGAACCTGTACCCAAAAAAGGCAGGCTGAGGTTACCTTGCCTTGTTCTACACTGTGTCTCTGTGTGGAGGCAACCATCTTGGTGGAGGCAGGGTTTTATTACCTCATGTCATAGCCTCCAGCAAGGTGAGCATCTCATTAGTGGCTTAATAAAATCTTACTCCATATCTCCTGAGACTAGCAGTCAGAAGCAACACTTACTTAGATCTCAAACTACATATACAGGTGAAACTCGAATAATTAGAATATCGTGCAAAAGTAATTGCAGTAAGTGCTGCAAAAGGGGCCCAAACCAAGTACTGAGTACATATGCATGCTTGTACTTTTCAGAGGTCCGATATTGTTCTATGTACAATCCTTGTTTTATTGATTGCATGTAATAATCTACTTTTTTGAGATTGTGGATTTGGGGTTCTTGGGGTTTTCATGAGCTGTAAGCCATAATCATCACAATTATGACAAATCACGGTTTGAACTATCTTGCTTTGCATGTAATGAGTCTCTCTCATATATTAGTTTCACCTTTTAAGTTGCATTAGTGAAATAAATGAACTTTGCACGATATTCTAATTATTCGAGTTTCACCTGTATATAAGCTGGAGTCCAGGAGTGCCTAGACACAGGAAGTGCACTGCTATTTTTCAAAAGCAATATATTACAAAAGGTAGATCCCTAAATGTTCCATATAACATAGCAAACCTTCCAATTTTTAGCTCAGGTCCACTTTAAATTACCACACCCATTATGTTATCAATTTTTATAGTATTTGCTATGTAAAACTCAATTGACATTGAGACACCTGTTTTCTCATTAAAAACTACTGCTACAGTCTGCGTGGTGTTTACTGTGAGGTTCTATGCAGTGTTTATTGGGAAAAGCAGAAAATCAAGCAAATTCAGGTAATAGAATAATTGTTTATGAAATACAACCCCAATTCCCAAAAAGTTGGGACGCTGTGTAAAATCTACATAAAATCAGAATGCAATGATTTGCAAATCTCAGTAACCCATATTTTATTCACAATAGAAAACAGAAAACATATCAAATGTTTAAACTGAGAAAATGTCCAATTTTAAGACAAAAATAAGATGATTTTGAAATTGATGGCAGCAACACGTCTCCAAAAAGTTGGGACGAGGGAAAAAAAAAAGCCCGCAATATAAGTGGTACTAACAAGCAAAAGCTTGTCTAATTAGGTTAATTGACAGCAGATTTGTAACATGATTGGGTATAAAAAGAGCATCTTAAGCTGGCCATACACCTTACAATTTATCTGCAGATTTTCTGTGGTCAGATGGAAAAGGTGCAACAGATTCCTCCATCTACACTTAACTGTGTGGATGGAGTAATCTCCACCTGGCCCAAGCTTTTTCCATCTGACTACAGAAAATCTGCAGATAATTGTAAGGTGTATGGGCTCCTTTTAGAGAGTCAGTGTGTCTCAGAAATAAAGATGGGCAGAGGTACACCAATCTGTGAAAAGCTGCGTCTACCAATTGTCAAACAATTTCAGAATAATGTTCTGCAACGTAAATATGCAAAGACTTTAAATATATTATTATCTACCATACATAATATCAAAAGATTCAGAGAATCTGGAGAAATCTCTATGCACGAGGGACCAGGCCGAAACACAATATTTGATGCCTGTGATTGAGCACACCTCAGACAGCGCTGCATTAAAAACAGGCATGATTCTGTGATGGACATCACTGCATGGGCTCAGGAATACTTCCAAAAATCACTGTCTTTGAACACAGTTCGCCATATCATCCAAAAATGCAAGCTAAAGCTCTATTATGCAAAGAAGAAGCCATTTCTGAACATGATCCGGAAACACCACCATCTTCTCTGGGCCAAATCTCATTTAAAATGGTCTGTTGTAAAGTGGAAAACTGTTCTGTGGTCAGATGAATCAAAATTTGACATTCTTTTTGGCAACCATGGGAGCTGCGTCCTTCGTACTAAACAGGGTTAGGGACTAGGGATGCACAGCTACCGGTATTTCAATACTGACTATGAGTACTATGAGTTTCTTTTCCCTACTCGGCGATACCGAGTACCGGAAGTCCCATTCAGGATGCCAGGCGGCGTGTAAAGACTCGCCACTGTTGTGGAAATTTTATTAGGATGGGGTTTTAGTGTATTGTAATTAGGGATGTCCCGATACAGATGCTAGCATCGGAATCGGGCCCGATACAGGGCATTTTGACAAGTACTTGTACTTGTCAAAATGC
>NW_017307240.1:507550-530406 GCF_000935625.1 Nanorana parkeri | reverse complement strand
CCTTGCTAACATGAATAGGTTTAAACCATGATCCATAGTACATAACATGTAGTTGTACTATGGATCATTTAAAGTCACCTGCCCCTTTAAGAAAAAGTATCGGTAATTGGTATCGGCAAGTACATGAGGGGATGTACTTGTACTTGGGACTGAAAAAGTGGCATCGGGACATCCCTAATTGTAATATTTTGTCATTAGTCTCTCAGTGTCTCGGTTTAAATAGGCGCTGGACGGTTAAACCATTGGAGTAGATATCTTATGCGCGGCGGAGCAGTGTCTTCTTGGCGAATGTATGGACGCCGGCTGGGGCCTCCCGTGCAATGCATGGATTTATTGGCTTGCGTGGATACATTTGTTTGGAACGCAGTATATGAAAGGAACGTGCGTTTATTGTTCCTGGTGAGTCTGATCAACCACTAGAGATAATGACGTTGTCCCTGTGAATGAGCGCGCATGAGAATCATAGTAACGTTATGTGGCATTGCTCACTGAGCAATGCTGTATAAAGTCACTCCGGTGGTAATAGATTATTCTACTAATGTGTTTTGTTAGCTGGCTCCTGTTCACTTCCTGTCTGCCCCACTTCCTGGTTTGCTGGTTGTTGAAATCATCTGCTGGTTTGCTATCACTTCCTGCCTCGCGGTTTGAGACACACCTTCCTGTCTGACATCACTTCCTGTTGGGCAGGTATAAAACAATAAACATGCTATCACTTCCTGCCTCGCGGTTTGAGACACCCCTTCCTGTCTGACATCACTTCCTGTTGGGCAGGTATAAAACAATAAACATACCTGTGCTCAGGTCTCTAAGCATGGGATTATCAAGCAAGCAACACATGTCTCCTGTGTCCTGACTCTACATGACTCTGAAAAGGATACTTCTAGTCCTTGCACAAAAGAGCGTAGTACAATGGGGGAAATTCTTTGCGTTTGGCGCAGCTTAATGTGGCATGGATTTGGTCGTTGAACCAAGTGAATTTCCGTAACACCACCCGGCTTCCCGATTAGCAAGGAAGCCAGCTTACTGGCCAATCATGGAAGCCGGGTGCCGTGTAATGACTCGGCATCCGGCTTCCTGATTGGCCGGGAAGCTGGCTCCATGCTCTCTCGTCATGAGGTAACGAGGGAGCATGAAGCCAGCTTCCCGACCAATCAGGAAGCCGGGCAGCGCGTCATTACAGGACGTATCGGGATAGGCATCGGCGCATTTGGGCGAGTACGAGTACTCGCTCAAATACTCGGTATCGGCACCGTTACTGGTATCAATATAGGTGCATCCCTCTTAGGGACCTTCCGGCTTGTTATCAGCGCTCAGTTCAAAAGTCTGCATCTCTGTTGGTATGGAGGTGCATTAGTGTGTATGGAATGGGCAACTTGCACATCTGGAAAGGCACCATCAATGCTGAAAGACATATCCAGGTTTTAGAGCAGCATATGCTCCCATCCAGATGATGTCTTTTTCAGGGAAGGCCTTGCATATTTCAGCAGGACAATGCTAAACTGCATACTGCAGCTATGACAACAGCATGGCTTCATGTTGGAAGAGTCTGGGTGTATAACTGGCCTGCCTGCAGTCCAGACCTTTTTGCAATTGAAAAATATGACAAAGAAGACCCCCAGGACTGTTGAGCAGTTAGAATCCATTGTCAGGCAAGAATGGGACAACATTCCTCTCCCAACACTCCAGCAACTGGTCTCCTCAGTTGCCAGATCTTTACAGAGTGTTGTTAAAAGAAGAGGGAATGCCACACCGTGGTAAACATGGCCCTGTCCCAACGTTTTTAAGACGTGTTGCTGCAATCAATTTCAGAATTACCTTTTTTTTTTCTTAAAATGGTGCATTTTCTCAGTTTAAACATTTGACATGTTTGTGTTTGAGATTTGCAGATCATTGCGTTCTGTTTTTCTGTTGATTTTACACAGCGTCCCAACTTTTTTGGAATTGGGGTTGTAAATCAGCAATCCGTAAAACCTAAAACCTTTTAGTAACTAAATAACAAATAACGATTCCAAACCAATATTTTGGCATGTGAATCAATTTTTTTTTATGAAAACAATTTTTGTAATAGAGTTACAAACAAAATTTAAATAACTCATAATGCTAAATGCATTACCTTTTTATTGTAAAGACTTTTTGAAGGAAAAATAAGTTAATTCTCCTTAGATATATAACCAGTAGGAGACTATTTGTCGGGGGTTGGGTGGGTGGATATTTTTAATTTAGAGTCTAATATTAGAGATAACAGTCAAGTCAAAACATAGATTTTTGGACAAACTTTAAGATAATAGTGGAGGGCCAACGGTTAAGAGATCACAGGCTGACTAGACAAATAGACAGCACACAGCCATTTGGTAATAGATGAAGAGGGGCTTAATCAGTAGATGGTGGAAAACATTGAAGGGTCATATCACTTGGAGGTGGTAGGAAAAACTCTCACCACTGACCTAGTAGAGCTTTTTCTTTACCTGTGCCCCTCACTGTGTGGGTGGGTTTGAATGTAGAATACTCACAGCCTGCAGCTCTTTGGGCTGACTTGCTTTTGACAGCTGACATAAAGGCAGTGGTAGGCTTACTACAGTCAGAGATCACAAAGGAATTGACTGAACTATGCTATACAATCTCTGGCTAGAAACTCAAATGGTGAATTGCAAGTGCAAAACCTGACAAGTAAATCACTGAGGCTAACAGAGGCAGGTGAACAAAGAAGACAACAAACACTGGGCAGAGGTTAAGAGATGAAACCAAGACACAACCTGTAGCTAGACTGAGTGCAAGGCAGGAGACTGAAGTGAAACACAGGACAATAACCTAAACTGACAAAGAGTAGATCCAAGTGCAGATAAGGGTAATCAAAGTCACTGACCTGTGGGATTGGGACTGCAAATGGAAACAGAGATAGTATGCAGAACAGGAGTTCTGCTTAACATTGACTCTAATCTGTATTCTTTTTCTGGATCAATGACACAAAAAGTAAAGAGGTCAGAGACAGCAAAGTAGCTAGCATTTTAAGAGAGAGGCCAGCAATGGCAGCCTCTGTTTTTCACCGCATTGGTTTCCTGTAAAAACCCACTGACAGAGTAGAAACAACACAGGAGAGACTAGGTCAGTGGCACAGATTGAGAAAGTCAGCCAGCAGCAGATGAAAGCTTGAAGGGGAAATAATCAGTTATAACAGTGCAGCAAATAAGAAAGGGCAGCAGAAACCAAGAGGGTGAAAGCCAACAAGATCCTTATAAAAGGATTGTCCTAATCATACATCACAGGACACAGGATTGTATTCTTAGACCACTCGTTAGATGCACAAATGTAAAATACTGGATGCAGATTTTTTTTGTGTAACATTGATGGAGATGACCACTGATCAAATAACATGTTAATATTATGTCAAATGCAAACACCTTGAAAAAACTTAGAACATGGACAAAATGTGATGTACTTTTCCCTATAAAAATGCTCATTTCTGTCTTGCAAAAACTATAAGACATAAAACTGTACTGAGAGCTTTCACCTAGGCTGACTTTTTTAGTGTGAAAAAAAAGAATTGGTGTCACAATGTTAAACCCTTATATGACTTGCAGATAAGAAATAAAGTTGTTACCTCTGTGGCCCCAATAATACATTTGATCTAACTGTCCCTATCCTAAATTCAGCCACTTGTGGAAAGAGCAAAGAAGGTGTAGATCCTCTGTTTGTGCTTGATTTTTTTCTTGATTAGAAATATATATATTTTTTAAAATAGTCTATTGAGGGACACAACTTCTGAGACCCAGGGTTATGCTGTATTCCAGGGAAAATGGACACTAGGTAAAAATAATTAAAGCCTGCCACTTTAAGGACATAACCTCTCCCACCTGCCAGTTTCGCTTAGTGTCTTCAGGAGAATGGATGTCTCCTTCTCTTCTGCTTTATTATTTTAGTTTATTTTGTTTCTTTGTTGCAGATTCTACTACCAAGGGCTGCTAGTTGCTTCATAATGATACTATTAAGTCCTGGAAGTCTCTCTAGTTGTAATAGATGTTTCTGGTCTCAGTGCTTCATCCTGTGGTGGTCCTGTGTTCCTGTTTTCATCATTTGGTCAGTCCAGTATTACCTAGGAGTTCCCGTTTTGTCGGGAACAGGGCCATGGAATCTTGAGCAAAAAAAACAAACAAAAAAACCTAATACCATCATTTCAAGTTGCTTATTGGGGAGAACACAGGTGTCCTGTCTTTTACTAACACACAGCCATTCTTGGATTACTGGTATTCTGCTGTCTGCAGCAGGTGGTTGCAGTACCTCCAATTTTTTTTCTCACATCGGTCAGGGCCATGAGTATTATTGTGTCTGACTTTGTGTGAGGCAGAATTGTCAGAACAGGCTGTAATTAGCAGGGCACCATGTGAAAGTGATTTTTTTTTCTTTTCTACTGTCGTTCTGCTGGTTTTATTCAGAAACTAGTGTAATTCTTCCAGTCACAAGTGGTCTGTATATTGCAAGGCCTCTGAGGTTTTGCTATGGTGACCCATACTTGTTATATTTTTTTGTACTTCACAAGTTGGGCAAATGGAGGAGCTCTCCTCCTTATTTTTCCTCAGTTTATTTCCCTCCTCCTTCTCCCTGAATACTGATGACGTAGTTTTCACTCTGCAAGGAGTGGCAGTGCTCATGAAGGTTCTACAGCAGCCAGACATTGATAAAACCTATCTAGGTGCATGGGGCACTCTTTCTTTCATTGATTAAGGAACATAGTGCATAGCTTCAGCCTTTATTAGAGTCTGCAGAAGGATGATCACAGGGCTAAGATATACATGTAAAGAGCTGTAAAAAGTTAATTTAGCTGTCAACGTTAACATTTTGTAATAAAGATTATGCTGTAGTTAGCTTTAGTACCATATACACATGTAGCTGAAAATAATATTTTATTCCAGCTGTTTTTTCATTATTACATATTCTTTTTTTTTTTTTTCTTCCTAAAGCCCTTACATTTTCCCTCCACATGTTCCAGTCCTGGATGATATTGATTCAGAATATGGGCTTCATGGATACCAACTTCAAATTGATATGTATAGTGGGCCAAGAACTTACTTTTGTAGGACCTTCCGTGGTTTATTTTGTCGAAGAGGTAAGTAAGTCGGCATCTGCTGAGACACTTAAACAACAGTACATGAGTGTAAATTGTGTAGACTATTTTTTGAAATATCCAACTTGTATCTGCTGGAATAGCAATATTGTCTACATATTGTTAAATAACTATGTTTATGTTAAGCATATGAATCACGGCTTATAAACAAAGTTTCTTTATTTAGTAACTGAAAACCACAAACAGTGTCTTATGAGAATATCGGAATTAATGCAGGTTCATGTAACCATACACAAATAAGTCTGTCAGAATTTTACACAAACTTTGAACAATAAACTCTTCTTGAATGACCACTTTAAAATGAAAAATTGTTGGGAGTAGTAAGCATAGATATGTTAGAAATGACCTACCTGCATTCACCCAGTTCTTTTCTTCCAGTTCTTCTAATGCTTGGATAACCGTATAGTATAAGCCGTCCCGAATATAAGCCGAGGTACCTAATTTTACCACAAAAAACTGGGAAAAAGTATTGACTCGAATATAAGCCTAGGGTGGGAAATGAGGCAGCTACTGGTAAATGTACAAAATGAAGATAGATACCAATAAAATTACATGAATATTTATTTAAAAGAAAAACAATAACCTAGCTTGGGTCATCTGGCAGTCTCCGGCCACCTAAATTAGGACCCGGAGACTGCCAGATGACCCCGCTCGGAGCGCCGCCCACCGGAGCAGCAGTGACGCGACGCTCGGCGAGGTAAGTAAGAAGAAACCTGACCAGCTCGAGACGCTGACTCGAGTATAAGCCGAGGGGGGCACTTTTCAGCAAAAAAAATGGGCTGAAAAACTCGGCTTATACTCGAGTATATACGGTAGCCTGTAGATAAAAAGCTTTATTTGGATCAGTGGGACAAAGTCTTACTGCAATTGCCTGTGGCCTCGTAGATATGAGAATATAACCCAGAAGGATTAGTTCCAGGGTTGAGTTTGTAACCTCTTTAACCTTTACATAGTTGCTTTGCCAGCCTTAAACACTGACAACAAATATTGATTTATATGCTGTTTTCACTACTTTGCTTCAACATTTCTGCCTCTCTGTAGGTTTTTCTTTCAGTATATATTGAATAGTAGGGATGCACCGATACAGTTTTTTCGGTATCGAGTACCGATATTTTTTTTTTTCAGTACTTGCCGATACCGGAAGTCCCATTAAGGAAGCCGGGTGGTGTGTAATGACTCACCGCCCAACTTCCTGATTAGCCCGGAAGCCAGACGGCATGTAATAACTTTCCGCCCGGTTTCTTTATAATCTGGGAAGCATGGATACGGCTTTCTTGCCAATCAGGAAGCCAGGGGACAAGTAATGTTCGCTGCCTGGCTTCCTCATTGGCCAGCTTCCAGACCAATCAGGTAGCTGTGCCGTACCATTTCACGACGTCTGGCTTCCTGATTGGCCAGGAAGGAGGCTCCATACTACCTCGTCACCAGGTGATGAGAGAGCTTGGAGCCGGCTTTCTGGCCAATCAGGAAGCCGGGAGGCGTATAATGACTTGCCGCCCAGCTTCCTGATATCAGCAGTTCCGATATCAGGATAGGCATCGGGAGCATTTAGGTGAGTAACAGTACTCACCCAAATACTTGATATTGGCACAGATACTAGTATCGTTATCGGTGCATCCCTATTGAATAGGAAATGCCTTTGTTGATCTCAATCACCAGTTGCAAAATTTGGATTTCTGCTGTCAGAAAGGATAACATTTTTGAAACTGGCAAGTGTGCTATGCAGTTATTTTTTGTTTTGTTTTGTTACATACGTATATTAATAAAGCAGATTTCTTTCTTGCTCTGACTATTCCTAATTATGCCTTTCTAGAGCTTAAGTGGACAGATCTAATGTTGTTTACCCATAAAACATTTGAGGACTTCAACACATGACTCTATCTGCTAAGATGTCCAGTGTACTTAGTCGTATACTGTATATACATGTTTTTCTATACTGTAGCTTTGTTATATGTGTTGCATGTTTATATGTGTTGCATGTTTTTATAGTCCCAAGGTCATGGAGTCCTATAACAACTGTATTTTGAAGTAGGTATAGGTAGGTATAGGCCTTTTTGTAAACATTGTCAAGGTTTTGTGTTTATGCGTAAGGATAATTTTAACACGCTTAGCTGTTGTAAAAAAAAAAAAATGTGCTAACAAGTGTTTGTCTTGTTCATGTTAATGGCACCATTTATCCAAATCTTAGAATTTTGCACAAGGACACAATCTATCTGCTTAGCTAGTAGTGATTAGTCACATGCTACTGAACTTGTTCTGTAATCTATCTGCTCCAATTTTAATCCTGACATTCATCTTGTAACTGTAACAAGGTTTACTAGAGCTAACTTTTGTATCACTCCATTTACTTGTCTTTTAGATCACATACACCACACAAGCATTTATATAGCTTACTTAATAGATGTAAAGATGTTAAGCAAATATGCAGGTAGTTCATCATTTATCAGCAGTATACTGAAGTAACACTGACAGGTGTATGTGCAACAGAAATCTTAAATGCCATTCTGCTTAAAATTGTTTAACACCTTCACGACCATCGACATACAGTGTACGTCGCTGGCATCGGGGCTGTTTGAACAGTCTAAGCCGCTGGGACTCTGTTTAAACCTGTAAAGCCGACTGTTGGCTTTACAGTAGAAGCGATTCTGGCGACTCAGCTGTCGCCAGATCGCTTGTACGGCCGGTTGAAGGGGTCCTCCCCGCCGTGTTTCCCGGGCTCCGTTGCCCCTCCTACGGGCCCAGGACCGGCTTCTCTGGTGTCGGTGGGAAGCCCGGGGAGGAGATGCAATAATTCTAGGGCCATTTTTTGGGGTATCTCTAAATTGCTGACCTCTGGGGGCTTTTAAAGCGTTGTCTATGGACTTTTTGGGATACTGAAGTTTGTCACCGTTTCACGGACGCACACAATTTTTAACCTGGGCATGTTGGGTATCTATCTACCTGTTGTAACCTCATCTTTTATATTGTATTTGTATAAAATGGGTATTTTATTGTGTTTTGGGGTATTTAAGTACATTTTTCACTAAATGTTGGGGTTTGATAAGGTGTTGAGCTAATATCATACAACATAAAAATTTGCAAAAGCCACCATTTTATTCTATAGGGTCTGGGCTTTCAGAAAATATACAATGTTTGGGGGTTTTAAGTAAATTGTCAGGCCTAAAATGTGGAATATAACATGGGTGCAAAAAATGGGAAAAAAAGGCCTCAGTCATGAAGGGATTAAAGAAGACTTATTGGAAAGCATGTTGCAATGTTATTCCTGTTTGTTGTGCTGATAGTGATATGTTTTGTGAGACAAAATAAAAACCAAAACACTTTATTGTTTTTGTTTTCTTGCTTGTAATATAAATTGTGTGAAGTTTGTTGCACACAAAATGCTTGGTGTCCTCTGTTAGTATACTGTTTAAAGGCAAGCCAGATAACTGTACAGCTAAAAGACATTACAAAACTAGAGCAGACAGAATCCTGAGCAGTTTCCCATGGCAGCCAATCAGCTTCTACCTTTCATTTTCAAAGCTTAACTGAAGAAACTGAGTAAAAAAGGCTGGCTGGTTACCATGAGTAACTGCTCCAGATTCTGTCTGCTCCGGTTTTGATATATTCCCACCAATATTTTTTTTATGTTTGAAGCTATACACATTCCTTATGATACATCCACCCCTATTGTGTCATATGGCAGTAGGAATCAGACTTTGGAAAGTGCTTGTACACTCTTTATTTTGCACAGACTCCGTATCTCAGAGCCACTCTCCTCCTGCTTTTTGGACTGCTAGCAAATATGAGTACAGCAATGATGTCCATGGGCGCCTTCTTCCACCAATCTGCTTACATTAAAAGCACTCCCATTGTACGCTTTGATTCATATTTTAGTTAACATGTGGCATAGAACCGATCGCAGTTATTCATACTAGCTGAAAATTATATTTTACAAGTTTAGGAAATAATACATAAATAAGCTAAATGGTGTTTTAAATATATGTGCTGTGGGGTTCCCTCATAGTAAAGCTATCTCCAGGTAAAACGATATAATATTTTAATAGTATTTAGAAGCACCTTGTGTTGGCTGCTATCAATTCTTTTGAAATATGGTTCTGAGCACCCATATGTCCAAAACCTGGCTGTTCACTGAACCTGACCCCTCCATACAATCCACAATTCAAAGTCGCACCTCTCTATTGGTTGGTGAAGTGTGTGCTTTGCATTTTGGGTTGCAGGAAGAGACGACGTGAGAAGCAAAGTCGTGTATCCCACCTCAAGTCCCACAGTGCAAACATTAGATAGAGACGTGCTTACTTAGACTCTGGGGTGTATGGAAGCATCAGGACTAGGACCTGGTTTACAGATGGAATATTTTAGCATATGACATATGTACTGGCAGGTTCCCTGTAAATGTATGTTGACCATTTAATTTCTTTATTTGTGTTGTTTTCAGAAGAAAGGCACCCTGACAGAGATTCCTTTAAAGCTTGAGTTTTAAATCTATCTTTTTGGCAGCATGCTTTAATAAAAGTTACCATAAGAGGGAGCTTGTGCCAGCCTTCTTTATTTTGTTCTTTTGTGTCCTTTAGTAAAAGCTATTTAGAGTTATTTCAAGTATAAAATTGTCCTACCAATCTTTTTCTTCTTTGTTTTTACCTTGTTCAGACTGAGCACAGGACGTTTAGAACAATAGCTTGGAAAGGAAGTAAACAGGCTGAAAGGTTTTTGTGAACACACATTAAAAAAAGGATTTGTTCCTAGAAGATGCCTTTTACATTTTGTCATGGTTTTTTGGGGATCTAGGTCCTATTTTATAAAATCTTTGTATTCCTCCTTATTGTTCAGAATTTAGTGGACCAGAACAATTGCATGTTCTAAATGTACAGCATCCAATCACCCCATTAGCTTGTAGCAGGTTAATGGCAGGTTGTGTTTTCTTTGGCTGAAAGCACATTACTGCTACATTCTAGGTACATTCTAGTCAAAACATGTCACAACCTACCTCTTTTTTTGTATTTTGACTTGGGCAACATAACCTACCTCCTTTTTTGCCTTTCTAGCTAAATCTCGCATTGCGATCCGTTTTGATGTGTTTTGACGCATTTGTGATGCGTTTTTTCCCCTGGATGATGCTACAATCAATTTCTTTTTTTTGGATGCGTTCCATTGCGTTTTCAGTGCGTTTGCACTGCGTTTTGATGCATTTCGTGCAGTTAGATGCAGGTAAAATAGGACAAGCAGTACTTTTTCTGACTGCATCTGAATGGACTTCAATGGTGTGAATTAAGCACAAGAAAGTCCATAGGAAAGCATTGTGATGTATTTTGACTGCAGCAGTCAAAATAAATGGACTGCATCACAACTGCATATGGTGTGAACTGGCTCGCACGGCAAGGGCTTATGTGGAAAAAACTCTCCAATTAAGCTCACATCCAGTTCAGCTATGTTGTCCTAGATTGTTCACTTCTCCGGCCTTCTCCAAACTCTTCACCCTTTTGTGAATAACACTGATAATGTTTGATATGTGTGTGTTTGCAAGGGAAAAAAAACCCTTCTAATCTAAGAAGGCTCTCCTGTTCTTTGTACTGGTTAGTGGAGAACTTTTTGGTTTCTTCATACTATAACCTTTTTAGTTATTTGCTTTTTCAAGCAAAGTTATTAACTCTTTTACTGCCGCTGTAACTGTTATGGTGATGGCAGTACCGGCATGTAAACAAACACAGCTACAAGCAGCCATGAGTTTGTTTACATTTTTCCAGCATGCTGCCAGGTTTTTTTGTACTAGTGGCTTGGCCAGCAAAAGAGTTACTGTACCTTTTATCAAAAGGACACAGTGTGCAAATGATTATCCCCGTACCAAGGTTTGTGTCCTTTGCTGAATTGGGGGTATGTCATAGTAGCTGGATATAGTCCAGTGTAATGACAATAAAAAGTAAAACCTGTCCTGAGAGATTAATCCAGACTTGCTGCCTCTTTCTGAAAATGCTCTTTACTTAGTGTCTGTAGCCTAAATACTTTTTCTGTCACTAAGCAAGTAATGCTTGGTGACAAAAAAGTCAGAATGCTTGATTTGCATACTTGGTCCTGGTAAGTGACCCTTCCAAAACTAGAAAATCAGCATGACACCTAGGCAACTAGCATTTTCAGAAGGAGGTAGTGGCAGCATACACACTCCTTTTTAACAGTCAATTTCTTTAAAATACAAACAGTTATTAAAAATTGTAAATGTTAGGCATAAACATTTCTTAAAATCAGAAGGTTTTTAAGTCATTTTTCAAATGCTGATTACATAGTTTCCAATGGATGCTGCTTCTGGATGTTCAAAAGTTTTAGCTTCCTTCAAAATTAGCTGGTCCCCTGAGCACTGGCCCTGATATCCTATTTTAGGGTGGCTAAATTCTCTTGCAGAATCCTATGGAACCACCCTCATGTGCATGTTAGTAAGTGTAAGTTAGTAAACACACTGCGAAGGCAAGCCACTTCCCTGCTCTACGCTCCTCCCTTATCCAAGCGTGTAGATGAACAACTGCTGGAGACTTCCCTGTGTATAGAACTTAAAGGGTTATTAAACCCTCTAGCAAGCAGTAGATATATGCAAAAACTTTTTTTTTTAAACAAACCGCTTTAAAAGGGTTAATACTTACCTGTGTCTTCTCCACGCGTTCACGTCCGAAAATCTGAAAAATCTCTGGCAGCCGCAAAGGATCTTGGGGCAGGCGCATGCGCAGTTCAAATTTTCGGCCGGGAGACGAGGAGAGATACAAGGTAAGTCTATTAACGGCGTGCATCCGCATGCAGACACTGTGTGGGACAGGAACTGCCAGCAAGCACAGAGGAGTCAGCGCTGGATCGCAGCAGCGCTGGAGATAAGGCGGAAAAGGACAGGAAAGAAGAAGACGATCGGATTAGGAGACATCATTTAAGGTAAGTGCTTATATTAACATTGGGGGGAGAGAAAAAAGTTTTATCCTTTAATGTCACTTTAAGCATAAATGTCCCAGTAGTCTTTAACCTCCCTGGCGGTCTGATCATCTCAGATCTTTTAAATCTCCCGCCAGTTCCACCCCCCTGCGACGTGGGCGCTCTCAAGGGACGGAAGACGGATCCCGGCATCAGCCGGAGGACACATCGGGGCTCGTGGACAGGGTAAGTTACGCACAGTGTAATCCTGAGTTTGGCTCGGGGTTACCGCTTTTGGTACTAAAAATTAACCCCGGGCCACACTCGGGAATACCGCCAGGGAGGTTAATAGGCAGAAAGAATTAAACAAAACAATTTGCTGGATGAATTTTCCTGCATCAATCTATTTGGATGGGCTGAGCCTGTAACCCTTTTGTGACCAATGGACATTGCTGGCTGCTTAAATGTCCAGGCCTTGTGTCCGTTACCTAGAGCTGCAGCTAACGATTTTTTTCAAAATCGATTAGTTAGCCGATTATTAAGTTCGATTAATCGGATAAACAATAAAATCAATTTTAACAAATGGCTCCAGTGATGGACTACTAGTTTGTATTGAGATTGCACTCCATCACAGGAGCAAGTTGGACCGGTGGAAGTAAAAAAGAAAAAAAATAGTGTGGTGTGCAATATAGTGAAAAGGAAAGTGTAAAATTATACAGCAATGAATGCAGAATGGCACCGACTATAGAGTACTACAAATCCCAGCAATAGTACATTATAGCTGGCGGTATTCTGCATTGCGCTGTATAATGTACTATTGCTGGGTTTTGTAGTCCTCTATAGCTGGTGGTATTCTGCATTGCGCTGTATAATGTATTATTGCTGGGATTTGTAGTCCTCTATACAGCTCAGTGCAAAATATCACCAGCTATATAGGAGATCCCAGTAGTGTATAATGTATTCCTCTATAGCTGATGGTGTATTGCTCTGTATAATATACAGCACAATGTACCATCAGCTATAGAGGAATACAAATCCCAGCAATACATTATAGAGCACCATGTGTGGGAAAGTGCAGGCTTACCTGAGCAGTCTTCCAGCAACTTGTTTCTGAGATCTGACCTGTCTATCAGTAGCTGTCATCCCCCCACACCTGCTCCTCCTTACTACATCTCCCCGCGTCCCTGTGCCGATCGTGGATGTGGGCGGGCAGTGAGTGTGAGGCGGGGAGGAGGTGCGGCGTGAAGAGCGTGGATGCGGGCGGGTCTGGCAGCGGCGAGCGTGAGGTGGGGAGGAGGTGCGGTGCGCAGCGCAGCGTGTGTCGAGCCATGAACAGGGCCAACTGATCGGAAGCAATTTTCTAATACTGTAATTGTATCTGGCAAATGTATCTGGCAAATTCAACAGATGAACACTGGCATGTTAAGATAGCAGTGGCATCTGCAATGCCATTTGCAGGCTAAAAGCTTATTTTGTCTATGAAGCCTCACCCTTACATGTTATCACTATGTCTTTCCTGCCATAGTGATATTATCGGGGACTACTCTGATTGGTTTCTGATTATCAGAGGAAACGGCAGCTGTCAGGAATAGCTGAGATTGAGAGCCATCAGCTGTGCAAAGTGGCTAGTGGCTCTCACAAAGAGGACACTTAAGGTGGCCACACACCTTACGATAATCGTATGCGATCGACTTTTCGTCCGATAATCGCAAGGTGTGTGGGCAGTGTGCAACCGCAAATACTGTACAATCGTACGACTTAAAACTTTCAAGCATGTTCGAAAACTTTGGCCGATCGTACGATTATTGCAAGGTTAGTGGCGTTTCCGTACGTCAAAAATCGTATGATCTACACTGCTCATGCGCAAACGAAAATACGCGCTGTTGATTACCGCAATTCGTCCAGGTGCTTTTCTTTAATTACGGCTAATTGAACCTTGCGATAATCGGGGCATAATGGGGCCGCCGTACAACAATCGTACGACGGTTCGATCATCGGACGAAAAGTGTTGTCCGATAATCGTAAGGTGTGTGGCCACCTTTACAGGGTTATTCACTAAAGGCTGAAGAGTTTGGAGAAGGAAGGAGAAGTGAACAATCTAGGACAACATAGCTGAACTGGAAAGTGAGCTGAATTGGAGAATTTTTCCCAATCAGCTATGTTGTCCTAGAGTGTTCACTTCTCGAGCCTTCTCCAAACTCTTCACCCTTTTGTGAATAACCCTGTTAGTGTATCTGCAGTGCTGGGTATCTTGCTTGGGAATGTTATAAGGATCCTGGGCCAGAAGTGATTAAATGAAAACTGTACTTTTAGTACTGGTAAATAGATCTTCAGTTCCTGTCTGTGGACTGAGATTTATAGTAAACCTTGAATGCATGTTATATTCCACATACTTCTCTGTAGAAACCAGTATGAAATAAATGACGAGAAAGCAGCTCCTGCTCTGCTGCTGTGGACTAAAGTCAAGTTTAGCATGAATCACCATGCAGCCTACTAATTACATTTTTAAAAGTCTTACTTCAGCAGCAGTGTTTCTGTGCTGCAATCACCTTAGATGGGCATCCCTATTGTGTTGTTAAGTATGTGATCTGGAAAGGGGAGCTTCTTCTTAATCACTTATAAAAATGCAGCATGTGGGGGATGTGCTCAGAATGTGAGTTATTAAATACTCTTTTATACTGAGACTGAGTAATACCATTTTGCCTCCTGTAAAATGCTAGAGTTTGAATTTTACAGTGGGAAAAATAATGCCGTACCTTTTGGCACTTATCATTGCATAAGAATGTTATCATTAATTTTATGCAGCCTTGTAATAAAATGTTGATTTTCTTTGTTTATTGTTGGATATTATAGCTGCACTGCAGATTTGTTTTTCTTCAGTCCCTGCATCGCCATTATTTATGTATGTGTATTTAATTATCCATTTTTACTGTCTTCTTTTTTGCCTTGGTGTAGCTCTATCTGTTAATTACTGGTGTTTGAAATATTTTGTTTCAGGAAATAATGCTATATAATTAGTAAACCATTGGCTTTTTTTTTTTTTTTTTTGTCGTTGGACTAAGTATGCTTAATGTGTACCTCTCACTTACAGTATAATGCTGGTGACGGAAGAGCAGAAGGAAAGTGCACACTATGCTCTAGTTTCAGTCATGAAGGTTTTAGGGGATTTTATTATATCATTTTCTGGCAACACCAAGAAGTTAGATTATTGTCATTAGGTGTAACAAACCCAAGTGTTAGCATGTAAAGAGAGATGACTTAAAGTGACATTAAAGTCAAAAATCTTTTTCCCTCCCCCCCCAATGTTAATTAAAGCACTTACCTTAAATTATGTTTCCTAATCCGATCTTCTTCTTTCCTGTCCTTGTCATCTGTCCCTCCAGCGCTGCGGTGGGTCTCCGATCCAGCGCTGACTCCTCTGAGCCTGCTGGCACTTCCTGTCCCACGGTGTCTGCATGCGGGTATACGCGTCCATAGACTTACCTTGTGTCTCTCCTCGTGTCCTGGCCAAAAATGTGAACTGCTCATGCGCCCGCCCCAATATGCTTTGCGGCCGCCTGAGAATTTTCACATTTTTGGACAGGAGCGCGCGGGGAAGACACGGGTAAGTATTAACTAGGGATGCACCGATACCGATACAGGTATCGGCGGCGATTTGAGTATTTGCATGAGTACTCGTACTCGTGCAAATACTCCGATAAAAAAAGCGAGTACCTGTGCATAGCACATGCCCAGACTCCAGAACAGTGCATTATTGTATAGTGTGGCACAGCTATATCCAATTCTTCATAGCTGGCTTTATTTTATAAAGTTCTTATAATATAAAGCCAGGTATGCTGAATTGGATATAGCTGTGCCACACTATACAGTGTTCTCGTCTGGAGTCTCTACATGTGCTCATCTATTTTCCCCATGATAAATATTCATTTCATGTTCTTCATAATATTAAGAAACTGACCTAAAATCATGATTTTGTATTGCTTTAGAAAAAATGTGACCTGTCCCTTTGAGAAAAAGTATCGGTACTCGTACTCGGTCTTAAAAAAGTGGTATTGGTGCATCCCTAGTATTAACCCTTTTCAATTTTTTATTTTTTTTTACACTATTTGCATATATCTACTGCTTGCTAACAGTAGATATATGCAAAAAAATGGAAAGGTTTAATAACCCTTTAACAGAGAGAATACTGGTGCATGAATGTGATTTAACACTTGTTATATCGCTTTGGTATTGCTCCCCACTCCCAGTTATCTTTCTGCCAAAAACATAAGATGGGTAATATTCAGTCCACTTTGTTTTAGTACTGGCAACCAAGTACTAAATAAATTCACTATCTGTGAATAAATAGGAACTTTGTTATCCAGGGCTGGGTATAAAATAGAAATGTAATCTAACCACCTGATTTGGTGAACACCTCTGCTTTGTTTTTGTTCTAGTTTTCATAAACATTGCTTAACACATCTTAATCAGCTCGCATCTGCCAAAAGCCATTTACTTTTTGATATTTTGGTTACAAGGTAGTCCTCAGTCTGTAAACATATTTTCCCAAGTGCCCTAGTCATTTGAAATCTAAAATCAATTCTTACTGCTAAGTAGTCAGTTGTCATTATTTTGTGCTTTGTTTTTACTGCTTAATCTGTGTAGACTTTCTTCTTTACCACATCTTTTCTTATGAATTGCTGTGATGGTGGTAGTTTGATATGCCTTTACTAATCTCTTGATTTCTATAGTATTATTTGTGTTCAATTAATGGAGATCCACAAAGCCTATGTATAAAATGGAGGAATGTTTTTGTATATGTTTTTCCAGGTCCATTTATAAAATTTTGGAACCCTTTCCAGAAAACAAACATGTCTATATATGGACAGCATGGACTCTGCTTTCAATCAGTTTTATAATATTGGCCCTTTGTGTTAACATTCCTACAAGCAACAATATCACCAATTGTAGCTTGTGCTGTGTGTCTAAATGTCATCTTAACCATCCATTCATATAATACATATTGTTTTTAAACCGCTTATTACAAATTCATCTTGCTGTACCAGTCACGGTCTCAAAGATACATCTGCTTCTCTCTAGTTCTAAGCTTTCTTTAAAACGCAATTGGACTTTCAGTTTAACTCTGCTATATGCATCCCAGGCGCATCAGAACAAAAGGTGTTCAATAGGGTTGCAGCTAACAATTATTTTCATAATCGATTAATTGAAAAAATAATCAGGCAACTAGTTGATTGGTTGTATTAAAGAAAATCTCTCTCTCCTCCCCAACGAATCATTGCCAACTATTCTCATTATCGACTTAATTGATTAGTTGTTGCAGCCCTAGTGTTCAATGTCATTGTTTGTTTTGTTTCTAATACAGCCACAACCTGAGTAGAAAAGCATGTCCTTTGTACGCATCTGCAGAGACGGACACTTGCTCTCTGTATGGAAATACAAAGGTCCAACATCCCCCTATTAAGTCAGACCTATAATTCTGCAACCCACAAAGCTCATGCTTCCTGTTGATTAGGGAGCTTTGACTCTGACTCAGTATTGGGCGTATCAAACAGATAACTGCTTCCACACAGTGAACAAGGAATCCGACTCTGAGAGCTGTTTGCAGGAGACAGTCAGGTTGTAGCTGATTTTGTAAAGAAAACAAACTTTTAAGACTTTACACACTTTTTGTTTTGATGCACCTGCAATATATTTAGCTATTTTCAAGTGAAATTTCATTTGGGTTTTAAGAAATTGGAAGATTGTAAAGACCCTTGAGGCATGATGGCACATAAGATCGCTGGGTAACTGCTGCTTGAGTCAAAGTTCTATTTTTTTTTATGGTGGAAAGAGCCCTCTTGTGCCATAAATAGTAAGGACATAGACATATGTATACTTACAAGTAATTCAGAAATGGCCAGAGAGGTAAGGAAAAATGTTATTTATATGTGTTAAAAAATAATGGAGGGTGCTATTTCTGGTCATTACTGGTGTGTTCTATTACTTGGTGGCCCAACTGATCTTAATCAAGTGAAATACATACAGATGAGAATATCATTTGAAATTGCAACACTTTGACAGGCACAATTGTAGAAATTGTATCTTAAAGACCAACTGAACACCCAGTTTAAATTACCTAAATACATTCCAGGTGCAATACAAAAAAGACTTCAATGTCTTACAGTTAGTTTTTTCTAAAGCAGCCCCATCCTGAGTAGAAAAGGCTGTGTACTGCCAGAAGCTGTAGAATGGGACCCTTGTTCTCTGTGGGGAAGCTGTGGTCTCATTGCTGACATCGCCCTACTGATTCAGACCTATAGTCCTGCAATTAAGAAAACCCATTGTCCAGAGCTCTGATTGGAGAGCTCTAACTCAGCAGGAGGCATATCGCACCACTGGAAGGTGATCACTACTTCCATGCAGCAAGCAGGGGTCCCACCCATCTTCTGTTGGTGGGGAAAGACTTTTCTACTCGGGCTGTGGCCAATTTTTAAAGAATACAAACTGTAAGACTTTGTACACCCTTTGTTTTGATACATCTGGAATGTATTTAACTAATTTAAACTGAAAGTTCAATTGGGCTTAAGTATACCTTTTGCACAAAGGACTACTGTGTGGGATAGCCATGCCTTTCTTGTATTTATTGCCCATTTTAAATATTCTTGAAAATTGTTTCAGAAAGAACACAGCTCTTGCAATTCTAGTTAATAAATACAGTTCCTTTTAGGAGCCACAAAGCTCAACACTGGAACAGGGACTTTCACCAGGGTGATATTTCAAATGAGTTGGGAATAGAAAAGCTATGAATGAGTATAGGGTCTTCCACTTAATTCCACAAAGTGCTATATAATATGTTTATGGCAAAAAAAAATCCAAGGCAGAACATAGAATTAATGGTACTTTATTGATCCCATTTAATAGACAAACATATTTTTTGCTGAGAAACACTTGAATAAACCCATGAGATTTCTAGAGTGGTAGTCTTTAGCTATTAAAGAGTTGGTCCATTAATAGCTATCACCAATTACAACCAACTTGATTTTCTACAAAACCGCTATAGTAATCAATGGCTTAGCTGTACTGCATGATGATAAGCAACATAGGAGGGGATCTTGATGGCTTTTTTCAAATGGCTATGATATACGTACACATAGGATATTGTTAAGAGTATTACAATACTTACAATAGATGTTCCGGATGCACGGTAATCCAATTTTTATAAAGTGCTTAAATATATACGTTGTTTTCTTGATCAAAAGATTAAATGGAAAATATATTCTAGATGCTGATATTTATGGGATAAATTCAAGATGGAAAGGCTCAACAGGGCACTGCACTTTGGTTTGCAATTGCATACTACTTACCACATCACGACAGTTGAGCACTTACGGTTGGGGTGCTATTATATTTACTACATGGTATTTTATATGGATCCCACACATAAGAGCTGGTAATATGTTTATTGCCACTGTAAAATATATACATCAGTAGTGGTTTGTTCAGGATATGCATTGATATGTTTTTGATTCCATTGTTACATATTTTGTGAAATTATAGGATTTGACATGTCGTACATATGACATAATTTTTTGAGGATGGGGTACATATACTAGTCCAGGTCCTTTTTTTTGGGGGGGGTCAATGTTTTCACATGATTTTAAGTGTGTTTTCTATGATATAATAAACAGGATTTCTCATGCTGAATTTTGGCCACTTTGTTTATATATTGTATATCTATGCAATATTGTATACGCTCCAATCTGTGCATATTGAGCACTTATTGGTTGGGGTTTGTAAAGGTGCCCATACACTGCACGATTCTCATCCGAGAATCGCGGGAAATCCCACGATCATACGAGAATCGGGCAGTGTGAATTGAAGACGTGCGACCGTTTCTACTGTACGGTCACACGTCTTTTGTCTAAGGAGCATGCTAGAAAACCAGCCGAAAATCTTATGATTTTCTGCTGGTTTGAATGATGCTCAAGAGACAAATGCCGAACGGGCCGTTGTGCGCACGCGCACACTGCCCGTTCAGCTTTGCGGTCATCGCAAGCACGATCTGCCTGTCCAAGATGGGCATATCGTACGTTTTTTTTAGGTGCCCATACGTCTTACAATTATCTGGAGATTTTTGTCTGCGATATCGTTTTCGTCCGAAAATCTGCCAGTTGATGGGAAGTGCACAACCTCAATTACTGTACAACTGGCAGATTTTTGTCTTTCAAGCAGGCTAGAAAACTTTTGTCTAGTTGGACGAAAATTGACAGGTTAGTGGCGTTGTTGTACAACAAAAATCTCAAGATGAAAACTACATGCTCAAATGAAAATCGGCCAGGTGGTGATACTGACGAGCATTCATTGCGAACTATATTGGTCTGTGCATGATGGGCTAGTTGTAAGAAAATTGAACAAGGGTATGATGTCTGGACAAAAAAAAGTTGTGCAATGGTTGTAAGGTGTATAGCCACCTTAAGGCTTTAAATTGTACACTCCCTCTCCTTCATTATTATTAGTGACCTAACTCATCCATTATCATTAGGGGCAAGAAGTAATGCAGGATAAGTGAGAGGGGGTGGGCCATCTGCTGTCTATTGTGGGAAAATATTTGCATATTAGCGCTACATGGATTTTTAGGGGTCCTGGGACACTCAAAGTTATTCTAAGTGAATCTGTTGCTAGAAAGGTGCAAATAAAAGGTCTTCCAGCAAAGAAGAAAGTAAATATTCACTTCCTCCTCTGCCCACGCAGCCAAATGCTGCTCTGAAGAGAATTTGTTTCTGAGGAGACTTCAGGGGACAGTTTCCCTTCATCACAGTGGCATTTTGTGGCATGGGTAGCAGAAGTATTTACTTCTTTGCAGGGAGACCTTTTATTTGCACTTTTGTTGTAAGGTAAATGCTGGTATCTGAGGGGTTACATTTCAATTAGACTGTCATTTCCTAATTCATTTAGAATGTCAAAGGTTACTTTAAGACCTACCTTAGTCCTGTGTGCCTGTATGCTATCTACCATCAAAATCCTTAGAAATTAGGTGCATGTCCTAGCACTATCCTAAATTTGAATTGCAAATGCAAAGTTTGGGGCTTAACTGATACATGAAGTGAGTTGATTTAAAGTGACACTAAACTCAGGCGTTAAATCTTAAAAACACATTCAGGTACCCTAACTATTAACAGAAATGTAGCTTATTTTTGCCTCACTCCGTTGTGGATCCTCAAATCATCTCTGAATTCATGCTGACACTGTCCCTTCTGGAGGGTGGCTACTTTTCTTTCCCATGGTCCCTGTGTGTGTGTTGTAAAGTAGCCACCACTCCAAGTGCACTCATGTGATGGACTACAATCTCACATTTAGTTTACTAATTTGTATTGAAATTAGTCTATCGCGTAAGCGTGCTTGGAGCAGTAGCTACTCTACAACATACACAGGGACCATGGCGAACAAAAGTATCCACCCTCCAGAAGGAAGGACAGTGTCAGCACAACCTCAGAGATGATTTGAGGATCTACAGCTGAGTGATGCACAAATGAGCTACATTTTTCTTAATAAGTTACTTGAATGTATTTTAGTATTTTAAAGTTTTAACTCCTGAGTTTAGTGTCGCTTTTTTTAACGTCATCTTTCCAAAAAATACTTAAGTTCAGTTCACATTTGATAGCAACAGTGACTTTGCTTTCTGTGCTGATTTGTGTATGTACAGATGCATGTTAAGCACGAATGCACATTACAGCATCCTTTAAACGTCACGTTTACAGTGAAGTTGCTAATGTTGCTTGTACTTTCACTGAAAATACAATTTCTTTTTTAAGCTACACAATTATCTTTGCAGTTATTTCATAATACTGAATATTTGACTTTATTGGTGTGACTTACTGCCAACAGAGCTTTGACTGAATATCAAGCATGAGATTGTATTTCTCTTTCCTAGATTGCTGGTGTCTGCTTTTTGGTTAACCTTGACAGCTGCCCTACAAATCCTCCAAGTCTCTCAGCCGGGAGATTTACACATTTTCAGACTGTGTACTGTGACCGAACCTTTTAAATGTTTAACAGTTATAGATCTTAAAGCTACATTATCAAGCTCCCCTTTTATTTTCAACACACGCTAGTATTTGTCATATCTCTCATAAAACCTATTCTATAATACCCAGTATCCGAGTTTACTCAAAGTACAACTGTCCAAAGGGAAAATTTGAAACAGAAAAAAAGATATTTGCTGTAGGCTCCATAAGTGTTATTAATTTTGAAAAACACTTCCATCAGGAGTGCTCTAGAATATCCCCCATTGCCACTCTTAAGGTGCCCATACACCTTACGATTATCAGACGATAATCGTATGCGATCGACTTTTCGTCCGATAATCGTATGTGTGCATTGCAGTGCCCGACCGACAATACTGTACAATCGTACGACTTTTGACGGTCAAGCATGTTTGAAAACTTTGCTAGATCGTACGATTGTCGTAAGGTTGTTGGCGTTTCCGTCCGTCAAAAGTCGTACGATGTACACTGCGCTTACGAAAATACGGCAAATCAATTACCGCATTTCGTCCAGGTGCTTTTGGTTAATTACGGCTAAATGATTCTTGCGATCATCGGGGCAGGATGGGGCTGCCGTACGAAAACCGTACGACTATTCGATCATCGGACGAAAAGTTTCGTCCGATAATCGTAAGGTGTATGGGCACCTTTTAAGGTGCCCATACACTGCTCGATTCTCGTAAGAGAATCGGGCGAAATCCCGTGATCGTACGAGAATCGAGCAGTGTGAACTAAGACTAAGTCTTTTGTCGAGCCAACATGCTCGAAAACCCGCCGAGAATCGTACGATTCTCGGCGGGGTTCTAGCCTGCGCCCCCGAGAGGGGCGGGATT
>NW_017307240.1:495368-507273 GCF_000935625.1 Nanorana parkeri | reverse complement strand
ACGAAAATACGGCAAATCAATTACCGCATTTCGTCCAGGTGCTTTTGGTTAATTACGGCTAAATGATTCTTGCGATCATCGGGGCAGGATGGGGCTGCCGTACGAAAACCGTACGACTATTCGATCATCGGACGAAAAGTTTCGTCCGATAATCGTAAGGTGTATGGGCACCTTTTAAGGTGCCCATACACTGCTCGATTCTCGTAAGAGAATCGGGCGAAATCCCGTGATCGTACGAGAATCGAGCAGTGTGAACTAAGACTAAGTCTTTTGTCGAGCCAACATGCTCGAAAACCCGCCGAGAATCGTACGATTCTCGGCGGGTTTCTAGCCTGCTCGCCCGATAGCTGCGGAATTGCATTGCCGTCATCGGAAGCCCGCCCATCAGCGGGGCGGGCTTTCGATGATCGCAAGTACGATCTGCCCGTCCAAGGTGGGCAGATCGCACGGGCTTTCAAGAAGCATACGACCATCGCAAGACAAAAGTCTTGCAATGGCCGTAAGGTGTATGGACACCTTTAGAGAAAAGGTTTAGGTAGAATTGGAAACGTGTGGGGCTTGTAAAACATTTTGTACAGTCACTGAGATGTTTGAAGGTACCCTTTAGAAGTTTAATATAGCACCACTGGACGCACAGAATATAATCATCAATCACTGACAATACCTGGTAGCATTGAATGCTGGCCTAATCACTCCTGTCTCATACACCTTCCTGTCAGCCAGTGAGGCAACCCATCTTAGTGGTGCACCAATAGGAATGGGCTAGTGAGCATTTGACACTGCAAGTAAATGTTGAAGATTGATTTCTGGGATTCTGGGGCACATTTTTAAACTGTTGACGGTACTTGCAAGCATCTCTACAGGACTGGTTTTTTTTGTTAATTTTGCTCACTTTATAAAGTTTTATTCCAAGCAGGAGAATTTTGATTATTTAGATCAGAAATCTGGAATAACCCATAGAAGTATGTGACTGCTGAGCTTTAGGAAGTTTAGTTAAATAAGTCAGCTGTTTTGTGATTGGCTGGTTGTTAAGGGGTTCGGTTCATCTTACTATTACTTTTTGCATCATTTATTAAAATGGTTTTGTTCATTTTGAACAACTTATCTTTGATTTTGTTAAAGGGGTTTTCATCCAATTTTAGGGCATATCCAACAAATGTATCTTAAAGTGTATGTAAACCCTTAAAATTAACTTCTCTTATTTGCTCCCTTTTGGTATGCTTAATAAACTATTGAAAGCATTTTGTTCTGTTAGTTTGATAAGTGCAAAAAATACCTGTTGATCCTGCCAGAAATCTTGTAAGCTCAGAACATCTTGTGTTCTCTGCCTGTATAACAACCCCTCCGCGCTACGTTATGGAAAACGGGAGATGGGTTCTGTAATCCTGTTCATTGGTGACAATTCCACTGCTCTAAAGACTGTGCAATGAGGGGTTTCCTAGGACAGGAAGGATCACCAGGTGAAAATAGAAGGAAAACTGCAGCCACCCCACCTAAGTACTGTTATGCTGCAAAAAAAAATTTAATTTGTGTTCTTCAATTTAATTATGCTTTAAGGTCAAAATTGACAAGTGGAAGTTACTCTGCCGCTGTCAAAACACTGCTGAATCTCAGTTGCTAGTGAGCAGAAATGGAATAACCTATTGCTAGTTTGGGCAGCAAGGAGTTACTCAATAGGATAACTTGAGTTGAATTTTAGCGATTTTGTTGCTGGTGACCAAACTGTCTGTCTGACATTACCCAAAGTAGAAAACCGAGGATGGTGATGACATCTTGGAGCATGCCACTTCAAAAACAAGGCAGTAGTGGCAGTACCCTTATGTGTATGACAGGCTTTTTGTTAAGCTTAAAGTCTGCATAAGCTGCCCATAGGTGAACAGATCTTATACAGACAGATGCAAACTAGCCTGTTCTTTTTTTAACACAAGGAGCTTTTCTCTAACGGTAGCCATCCTGTCGAAACATTTGACAATTCCATCATAGACTTGGCAAATGTCATTTGAACTTTCGTTGGATTTTAATATTTGATTTTGGAATAAATTATTTTTCCCAAACAAAAAACACATTCAGTGTTGTCAATGTGGTTAGTTCGAGAAATAATTACCATCCTGCGCCTTCGATGCTCCTCCATTACTACAGTTAAAAATGATCATCGACTTGACCCCATTAATCAATAACATTTTATGAAAATAATATTTTCCAAACAAAATTCTACTGTTGTATGGCCAGCTAAAAGCGGTCCTTTACACTCAAAAATCTAATTCTACCAATGCATCCCTCTTTGTATTATGATTAATAATAACAGACATATCAGGTGTAAAATGCTATGATTTTGAAATCCTTACACTTGCAGAGCATTCGCTTCCTGCTTTGAAAGGGCAAAATGACTTCAGTCTGCCAAAGCAATGCACACTGGCATTGCTCTGTCATCAAACAGAGCATTCATGGGAAATCTCATCTGTAATCTCACAAGATCTCAGGGAAAGGCATTTTCCTCCCCTGAGATGATGTGCACGGTCACATGTCCTAGTCATATGTCTAGTCACATGTGCCAGAAATCCAGGAAGTAAAAGGAGAGCTAATAATCTGCTCTTAGTATACATGGCCACTGTCACAAGACTGGTGAAAAAAGAGAAATAAGGTATGCATTGAATACAAAGCCGGGAATAATCTAGAAGTATGTGTTGTGTAAATTTGTCATTACTAAACATTTCTAAAGGTGTGTTTGTTGTTATTTTAAAGATAAGGGTACAGGTCCACTTTAAGACTTTGGTAAACTTTGGTAACATTTTAACACAGCAAATACACAATGAAGGAATTTTTGTTTTTTTGAGAAACTGGAACAAAGGCTCATTGGTAAGGGGATTTTTTAAAACATGTATAAAGATCTCTTCAGATAACGATTACTTTTTACCATCATGAGCTCTTATTATCACTTGTACCTCTAGGCTGCCTGGATTTCACAAGCAATGTTTTTGCTTGCCTCATGCACAATTTGTTTTATTATGACTGTTTTGAGATTCCTCAGCTGTGGAGTCCATGCAGGGTTAATATTGCTTGAGGGTTGTATGATTGGGAGAGGGGGAAATGAAAATAATCTAACAATAGTGAGCTTGGACTTGAAATGGAAAAATACAGAATGGTACTGTTAGTCCTCATAAATGTAAAGATTGTACATTGTGTTTTTATTTTGATCATGTATATTTGTTATAAATCATGCATTTTATCAAATTTAGTTATTATTTACCAGATGCAGGCTTTGGGGGTTACCTACTAAATATTTTTTTCTTCTTAAGTTATCTATGAGTAAAGATGAGTGATACCACATAAGATAAAACTGAGAATCTTTGCTTCCCTTAAATAAATGCTTGCCGTCATGACAACCTGCGGGGAACTGAGCAAAATGCATGCAAAAATGTAAGACAGTGCATGTCCTAACGCACATTTAAAACCTAAATCCTCTTGTATTTTAACAGCGGAAAGTGTTAATAGAGCCACAAGGTAGAGGAGAAATGCTGCAACAGGAGATTAGCAAAAAAAAAAAATGTGGGATGTGTGATGTAGCCATCCAAGGAGGTAGTAGGTGGCTGACTATGCCATTCTTGCCTAGGGAGGGATTCAGGAAATGAAATGAAATGTAAAAAAAAAAGTTAATTTTTTTTTATGTCAGAGGGAAGGAGGCAGGTGAAAGATGTTAATTTCTTGAGTGACGGTCCACTTTAAAGATTGCTTTTTAACAATATGTAAATACTGGGAAAGATCAAATCTGCCTATTTGTGGCTACACTAATATTGCAAACTAGTGTTAATTACTAGCCTGCAGCCTCTTACGAAATTACACCATTCTAGCTGTTTATATTTAATGATTTTCACTTTTTGGCCATTTTGTTCTTTCAGGAGTAAAACATTGAAAAACTGTTCTCATTGTGTATATGTGTTTCAGCCATTTGTCTGAAGTTTTTCTTTAAAATAATTCATGACTTCATTGTCATTAATCTGTTATCCAAGGTTTGCAGCCATTTCTGCTCTGTGTATCAAATATTATAAATGCAGCCCTGTTTTCTTAGTGTTTGAACTCTTATTTTTATTTATACTGTGCATTACTGTGCTTCTTCACATAAGGTCACACCGAGTTAAGTGTTATGTGAAGCAAAATGTGATCCTCTTTAAATTGCATTGTACTGGGAATATTATGTTGAACTAGATATTAATTAACTGTTAATAACAGATGGTCAGTGCATTGTTTCAGATGTAGCAATTTTGGCTTGAATCCAAAAAGTAAATCAAAGGACATAATTAAATATACCCACGATGTAGACACTTCTTCACAGGTGTAGGTTTCTATCTAAAATAAGAAACATTTTAAAGGAGATCTAAAAGCACCAGTATCACATTGAGGCCCCGTTCACACTTAGCGATTTATCGTGCAGTAATTCCCGCGATATCGCAGCAATTTACCGCGCGATATCGCTCTTCAATGCTTCTTAATGGGGCAAAGGGTCCTGCTGTCGCGGGTCGTGCGTCGCTACAGCAGGACCCTTTTTGGAGCGGATTTAGCCGCGATTCAAGCTTGCTCAATGCAAGCATTTGCGCGATATCGCGCAAAATGCAAATCGCGCGACAAACGCGCGATTTGCGAATCGCCAAGTGTGAATGCGGCCTGAATATTCAGAGCAAGCATCATGTAATATATTAAAAGGCTTTGTAATTGTGCACTAAAATATTTTACTTTTAAAAGTAACACTGCATATCTCTGCCTCATTTAATTAGCAGCTGCTGGATTTTTGGGTTTTTTTTTTGTGTGTTTCCGGGTCGTCTTAATCCAGGTCATCTCCCGCAATGCCTTACACCATATGTCACATGCAGCTGAGCTCCAGGCTGTACGAGAGACTGGCAAAGGACAGAGGTGGGCAGTACATTATGGAGGAGGTGTAGAGGTGTGAGGAAGTAGTGAAAATAACCGTGTACTAGTTTATGAGCACAATGGTTCTAGATGTGTAACCACAATGGGAGATATTAGCAAGGCAGAATGAAAAGTGGGCAAAGACATACAGGAAATGCATGTGAAATGTGATTCTCTACATGTATTCAGGGGTGTTTTATGGGGACTAAATTGACAAAAAATTCAAAGATGCAGGGCCAGCGATGGTGAATTGGCATGTGGAAGCAAATATGACAATTTTGTTTAATGACTTTAATGATGTTTTAACGATTCATGCACTTGCAATGCTTTTCAGTATGTTGTTGCAAGTGTATGTTAACCATAACAACATTTCTTGCTGGCTCTCTTTAATTTGCTAAATATACATATACAAGTGTTTTGTTATATTTGTTCAGTGCAAAAAAAAATATTGTAACTTTATTTAGCCACTAATCTTATGAGCTGATAACCTGTCCCAGGAATCTGTAGGATTAGAGAGGACTATAATTCCCTTACTGGCACACATGGAGAAGTTTTATGCTTCCCAGATCTTTTTTTTCCTGCTTTTTAGATGTTCTTGCTTAAACTTCCATTTATAACATTGGTTGTTCAATGGGTTGTAAAACCATAGCACAGTGATCTCAGTGGTTAATAACATAGACAATCTCCAGCACTTCTGTAATTGACAGTGGTTAGGAAGCCCATCACAGTGATGGAACAGTGGTAAGGCACAGGCCAGAGCTTAACTTCTAGCAGTTTATTAAAACCTAACTGGTTTTTATTGGTGTCTGTGAACCCACTTGGTTCACGCATATCATTACGTATGATGGATACACTCCTCACTCTCGGTAAGACCAGGAGAGTCAGGGAGACAGGACAAATTTAGCAGGTACTGGTATAGCACCTAGGATTGTAAGTGCTTTTAACAATTTTTTATCAAATAAAGTTGTGGTTTTACACTATGGAGATTCTACTATTTTCTCTTTTCTGAATGCTTTAATTAGAGTAAAGGTGACCTGTGATTCTGAGCACGGTTTGAATAAAAGTAATGCAACACAGCCCTGTTTGGGGCAGCATTTTAGACCTTTTTTTATTAGAAGTTCAGTGTTATTTGTTGAGTTAACTTGGACTGAGGGGGGATGCAAGAGAGCTCTTGAACAGCAAGAATACATATTGGTTTCTATTAGATACTACAGATTTGGTTGAGCACTAAGCTTGCCTGCGTTGGATGAGAAATTATTTTCTAATACCACAAACTGAAAGCTGACTACTTAACTGATGAAACTGATTAGTCATCTGATGGCAGTTTTGAGAAGTAAGGTTCTTCAAGCTGCTCTCTGATTTTGTCAAGCTCTCCTTGACCAGTAGTTACATGGGCCTGTTAGTGTTTGTTTGCTGTGTTGTCCACACCTGAGTTGCACTGCTTTCTAGATGTCCCATGATTAAGACAAAGATCCTGTGTCCTGTCATGTACGATTTCAGAAAGAGGATTTTGGATTACCTGTACAATTCTTGGAGCACAGTATAGGCCATAGGTCCCTCCCTTCTGTTCCTTTGATCTCCCTGAAGCTTGCTGGGAGTGGGAGCGGTTATCCTAGGGCTTTCTTTGCAGCTTTTTTCCCCCCAGTGTCCAATCACCACAAGTTTGTAGTATAACCCATGGTTAAGACTAAGATCCTGTGCCCTTTACTGTAGATTTTACAGGTAAGTAAAACAATCTACTTTTAAATGCTGCCAAAGGCCTTAAACTTTGGGAAACATAACATTTAAAAACGTAGCAAAGCATCACTGGTGGTGGTAGATGGAGTGCACTTTCAAGAGGTTGTACTGTACTGGTGTTTTTTTTTTTAAGTTTTGATCCATGGAAGGTAGACAAACTCATACAGTTAGAGGAAAAAGGAGAATGTGGTTGTAAGTGGTACAGATTTTGGGATGATGGACTGGCAGGGGAGTGGTGACTGTTGTGGTATAGTGGTGCTGGCTTGCATGGTGTCTTATTGTGGAAGCTAGGGTGCAGGGATTGAGTAAGAAATAGTGACAGAGATAGGGAAGGGTAAGGGTATTGGGTATATGGGTAGGGGAGCTAGAATTTGTGGGGGAGCTAACAAATGAGGTTGGTTGTAGAAAAATGTTTGAAGGGGATGGGTAGGTTGTGACAAGTACCTGGAGGTGGGGTCCCAGTGTATAGGGAAGAGAAATAGTAGCAGGTGTGGCAGACTGAGTAGGAGGAGAAATGAACCGGGCTATGAAGCGCATAACTCCAGAGTGCATCCCCACCTTATATTCCTGTGGCACTTGTTTTATGGGGCCCACCAAACACCGAGCAAATGCTAGCTCCTCTGACTGCTTGACCTCTAATTTTTCAGACATACTCGACATTATATCCAGCAGCCTATTGATATTTCTTGAGGCATCTCTTCCTCATGCAGCCTGTTTTGCTTTCAGGCAGTGCAGTCTCCCCCTCTGGTGCAGGAGCATGTGAAAAAGGGGTGACTATCGTTGTAGGGACACCTTAGGTTGCACTTTTTGAGGAAAATGTTTCCCTGCTCCTTGGGAAGGTTCCCAGTGGTTTTCTGTGCTGCAATTACAAAATATGCCTTTGTATCGCTAAACAGCCACCATCAATTAACCTATGTTAAGCCACATAGATGATGACAGATGCAAGTTAACGTCCTCATTTCCAGCACCAGTTCCAGCTACCAACAAATATGTAGTAGAAGAAACTTCAAAATAGGAAATAATTTGATTACATAGTTTAGAAAAGGTCCTCGTATTCCATATAGTTTTTTTGCAGAAATATAGTTTATTGAAATTTTCAGACAAGAAATTGTAACAACAAACCAAGGCAGCAACAAGTGTGCATCTTTGAGGATAATAGGATAACCGCACATAATAACAAGTATTCCATATTGTTGTTGCTAGTACAAAGATTGCGTGGTCAGATTGTAAAGTGTATGTGAAACTTGACATGCACAAAACATTTTTTATACAAACAAGTCAACCTACCATAACAAATGCATGGGCTGGTTAATAGTTATTTACATTTTGGATTTTGTTTGTTAGTCTAGGCTGCCCTTTATTCTAATTAGCTAGACCCTACTAAGCAGACGTCTTGTGACAACAACACTACTGTCACATAAACGTCTCAGGGATTATGTCTGGGCATGCATGCTATTACAATGCTGAACAACGGCTGAAGGTATTTAAGCATAATGAGACTACATCAACAAATATAGAAATCCCATAGTGTCATTTTTACTATAGAACACATACAGTATGTACTTTTTTCCAATGCACAGCATGCACATGTGTGAACAGACCCTATCGAAAACAATGAAAATTCTGTTGTCACGCATATACATATTTGGCAACACGCAGTGAGTCACACAGGTGTGAACGGGGACTTAGTCTAGAGACATTTTCTCTTACTTTCTGACAGCAAAAAAAATTCTAATAAGTAGGGATGCACCCATACCGGTATTTCGGTATCGAGGAGCAGTAACAATATTTTTTTTCGGTACTCGCCAATACCGATAGCGGAAGTCCCATTTAGGAAACCAGGCGGCGTGTAATGAATCACCACCTGGCTTCCTGATAAGCCAGGCGGCGTGTAAACACTCACCTCCCGGCTTCCTGATTAACATGGAAGTTGTCCCCATGCGTGACGAGAAACTAGGTGACGAGAAAGCATGGAGTCGGCTTCTGGCCAATCAGGAAACCGGGCGCCGTGTAATGACGCGGCGCCCGGCTTCTTGATTGGTTCTCCTTGTTATGAGGTGATGAGGGAGCATGAAGCCGGCTTCCTGATACCGGAAGTACTTGCCCAAATAATTGGCACCGATACTAGTATCGGTATCGGCGCATCCCTACTAATAAGGATTTTTACCTTCCCAACCTTATCCAAAACAAAAAATAACTATTTTGGCTATATGTACACTTAAATTTTTCATGATGGAATTATTATAGAGGATTTATATAGCGCCAACAGTTTGCGCAGCGCTTTACAATATAGGGCAGACATAACAATCACAATTCAAGACAAGATGGTAAGGAGGGCCCTGCCCCTGAGGGCTTACAATGAATATTTGGCAAATGCAAAATGAATATGAATCGTAAACATTTTTGTCACATATGTGACTTCTTTAACGTTTTTTTCTGTAATATCATTTAAAGTCACCTGTCCCTTTAAGAAAAAGTATCGGTAATTGGTATCGGCAAGTACATGAGGGGATGTACTTGTACTTGGGCCTGAAAAAGTGGCATCGGGACATCCCTAGTAATTTCCTTTAGGTACATAATTTCAAATTTGTCAATTAGATTCCTTTGACTCCTTTTATATTCAGGTTTAGCAAATCTGCTGTAGCATACTAATTATTTTACTGTTTTAATTCACTCCTTTATTATTTCTCTTAGAGCACAGAACTATATTTTATAAAAAGTACAGTGGTGCTTGGCGTTTTTTTCTTTTGTTCATTTTATTTTTGGTGTACATTTATGTATTTTTATAATTTGAAGTTCTGTGTTTTTGGTCAATTTACAAACAAATTGATAACTAGATTTATTATATGTTTTGCAGAGTACATAAAAAATGGTTATGTAAAAATGACAGCCATAGGTTTTAAAAACAACAGACAGCACGCCCCTCTTGTGGGCCAAGTGGATTTTTTGTGGAAGACCCTCACATTTAGTGGCAGTGTACAGGTAAAATTCCTTCTTTTAAAATGTCTCTCGTTATATCTATCAGGCTATCCATCTGTTCAGCATATTACTTCTTCTAATTCTCTTCTCCTATGTCTCCTTAAAACATATATTACTGTCTGACTGGTAACTAATAACTCACATGTTTGTGCTTTAAAAATAAAAGTCCGTAATAAAGTTGTTGGCAAAATATATTTAAACAAACTTTTTTACATATTAAAACCCAAATAATTACAAGAGAACTATGGGGTGACCTTTTTTCCCCATAGTTCTCTTTAGGGGCACAGGAGGACATATACCAACGACCTCCCGTCACCCAAAACTCAGTATATAGCGGGCTATTGCCCGCTATGTACTGAGAGCGCTGGAGCCGGGACGGATCCCGGCAATACTGTCGAGATTCATCCCGCTGGCTGATTGTCAGCAAGCTCTGCCTATCTAGAGGCTGAGCCAGCTGTGCCCGCCCCCTCCCTTGTCCGTCCCTTCAGTCAGTGCTGGAGGATCGGATAGGGGGGGGGGCCCTGCAGGTAGCGGTGACTGACAGTCACCACTCTCTGCAGGGAGATGATCATGAAGTCAGCGATCGGCGGAATGTGTTCACTCACTTCCCAATCAATAGAGCTGACATGTCACAGTTTAATTGTCACAGGTCAGCTTGAATTATGGGGATGAGTGTTTTTCACTTACCCCATAATTCTCCTTTTAAGCCATAGCCTAAACAATGACTGCAGTTATTGTTTTAAAATAGCTAACTGGTATTTTAGTAAACACATTTGTGATTGTAATTAGGACAAAAAAACACATTCAGTAGTGGATGTAGAGTGGACATGAGGGTGCAGGCATACCTGTACCGCTGAAGTTTGCTCTAGGCAATGACCCTAGCTTCATCTGTGATAAAGACTTAGACAGCCTGATGGAACAGCCAAGTGCAGTATGGGAGATCTACAAACAGGATATTTTTGCCAATGAGCATATACTTGCTGAAGTTTTACTCAAACGGGAAGATACAGGTACATTTGGAATTTTGACTAGTTGACTTGTGGCTTTCAGAGCAGCTATAAAAAAAAGTGTACATTTAAGATCTCTTTCATTACATCTGAGGCATAGTACAACAAAAATGCTATTTTCCCTTTTTTTTTTATTTTTTAGCATACTGTCATGAATGCTGTAACCTAGGATATTTAAAAATGTTGCTTTGATTTCAGAGGCAGAACAATGCAAGAAAAACCATGTATTTTTTAAAATTAGACCTACCCATGAGTATAATCCCTTGTCAAAACATAATTATGCATTCATATCTTGAGAGTTAACAAAAACAAATTTAGACAGGAGATAAATAACCTCAAGGCACTTAGTTCCCTTTGTTCAGGAGCCACTGTCTCAGGAGGTAATCAGGGGACAATTGAGAACAGATCCACTCCACACTTTAATTAGAAACACTCACTATTTAAAAACTGTCTGTGCTATAACAAACCCTTGGGTTTTGGATACACGAAGAAGTTAGTGAAGGGACTCTGATCTTGCCAGGTAGTGGAAACAACAAAAACAACCACAAATGTACGTTCTCATGTAACGGCAAGCAACCGGTTAACTGAACACCGGACAAGTGCATTTATTTTACAATGGAACATTAGCAGCCGATATCAACCCCTTTCATGTCTTTGGAGCCAGGTGGTGGGTACAATGCAATTCCTGTTCATGTGCGCAGGAGTTACATTAGCAAAGGCCATCCAGTAGCAAAGAGGATGATTGGGAATGAAAGTAGCGCTGGAGGAGATATCGGTAGTGTTGGACAGGGCATTGACTGACAGCCTCAATCAGCACAGGAGGAGGCACACTTGTAAGTTAAATGTGCCATAATGTGCAAGTATGCTGTTACGTGAACGTATCTGCCACATTAGCCTTTGCCTCTGCTTTAATTTTTAAAAACATTTTTAAAGCTTGCTTTTATCACATGATCAGTTTTAACTCTGATTTGTTGCTGATCATTAGTAGATGGTGAAGCTGTCAGACATTTTGCTAAAATCATTGGTTTGCTTATTTACTTTAGATGCATTGGAAAATGGATATATGCTTGTGCATTTTTAGGAGTATATGCGTGCCAGCATAGAAAAAAATGTGCATGCAGAATTACTTCGAATATCTCCTAATGATATTTATGGAAATATTATCATTACTTGCTAAATTGTCAGTGCACATTGGCAATGCACCACTGTGAATGAGTCTTAAAGTATATATTTAGGTCCAAGATAAAAAAAAATACTATCTATATATATATATATATATA
>NW_017307240.1:476125-494648 GCF_000935625.1 Nanorana parkeri | reverse complement strand
ATATATATATATATATATTGCAGCTTACCATTTCTTAAATATGGTGGCTCCATTCGTTTTCTTTTATTTGTTTGGCTAAGCAAATTTTCTGTGAGTATATAAATATTCCTGATGATTCTGCTAGAAAAGCCAAGTCTAGCTATCTTCTGTGAACTACAAAACAATTCCTCGCTCTCTAATAGAGATGAGAAATGGGTGAGGTGGTTGCATTTTACATCAGAAAATAAGCCTATGATGACTACACTGCTGCTTCATAGATACAGTAGAGTGCGTTAGCATTGTCACCCTAAGAAGTGTGTAGCCTGACAAAATCACCAGGTGAAAATAAAGGAAAAAAAGCCTGAAAAAAGGAAACTAAGGCAATCTTTACATCTAGAGGACTGGTAATCTGCAATATATTACATTTATGTTCTTAGGGTTAGATATGCTTTAGGTAATGCTGAATATACATATATTTAATAGGGCTAGATAATTGATTTTATATATTTTTTTATAACTAACTTAAGAAATGTATTTTTCAAACTGTTTTTATTATATACAGTATATCACTTTCTAAAAATTACCTTCTTCTGCAGAACTGTTTCATGATGGATGTCACCGTTTTGGATGCGTTGGAAACTCCGTATTGGTGCTTCTGTGCTCCTGTACAGCTACAAGAAAGCAAATGCTCAGAGACCCTTTATGACTTCATGGGAAAAAGCTTTCACTTTGAATACAAAGACTCTATGGGGAAGCTGTGTGCTGAACTTAACTGGATGAGAGAGACAGAGGAGTATTTCATAATAAACTTGGTCTTGCTCTTAAACACAGAAAAGTTGAACAGCTACTTTGGAACAAACTACACTGTAAGCAAATACGTTTTTTGTTTATATACATAGCATATGGAAAATATCTTCATTTACAAAAGTGCATTAGTATCAAATTGGTCATATTGTTTCATAATTTAGTTGCGGCCTCTCGGTTAATTTTAAACAGGAAAGTATATTTAGCAGAGCTGTTTAAATTAGCAAATGACACGAATCGTATTGCGAGCTGTAATTCAATTAGCATTTAGGTCTGCCTGTTGCTCAGTTTTTCTAATGGAATGTGTAGTCACCATAGTTCTTTTAAATAAAAAATACTCACTAAACATATGTGGGGGCACATATTTGGCCTTGACTTGGATCACAGTTTGAAGGCCTAGCTCATGTCTGCCTTAAAAAAACATGCTTATGTAATTTTTTGTGATCTTAAAAAAGAACTATGGGGTAACCTTTTTATCCCATAGTTCTCTTTAGGGTCACGGGAGGAAATATAATAACCTCTTCCCGTGACCCAAAGCTCAGTATATAACGGATCCTGATAATACTGTCGAGATTCACCCAGCTGGCTGATTGACAGCGGGCTCTGCCTATCTAGAGGCAGAGTCAGCTGTGCCCACCCCCTCCCCATCTGTTCCTCTAGTCAGAGCTGGAGGATCGGAGAGGGGGGGGGGGGAATCCCTGCGGGGAGCAGTGACTGACGGTCACCGCTCTCTGTAGGGAGATGATCTGAAAGTGAGCGAGCGACGGTATGTGTTCACTGCCCGATAAATAGAGCCGGAGTGTGACAGTTCCAATGTCGCACGTCAGCTCTATCTATGAGGATGAGTGTAAATCAATCACCTCATAGTTTTCCTTTTAAGCAGCAAAAATCAGCCTGACTCCACATTATATTGCGATAACAATGGCAGCAAGAAAACTGTCAACCATTTCACCACAAACATATGAGGATCTGGGTGTAACCTGTAAAGAATTTCAGTATTATTGGAAATTTTATTGTTTTGATGCCATTCATTGTTTTATGAAGACATGAACAGCAGACATAGGCAATAAAAGATACACATTAAAAACCCTGTCTATTTTGGTAAGAATCTACTGAGCTTTTTGAATTGCTTCCTGCACCATAAATTGCCAGCCATAGACTTCTTCTGATGTCATGCTGACAGAGCTGATATAGCTGTGAAGCCTAAGCTTTCATCATTTCCCACCCCAAGGTCCATTATCTTCAAGCTTCTCATCTTTCAGACCAAAGCTAGTAGAAATACTTGATATGTCTTTTTATAGACCCAATCTCTTATTTTTCCACCTTTTTATTTCTTGTCAGAAATGAGAATGAGTAACAAGAAACATCTCATAATTAAGTGTACAGCAGCACTGCTACACTAACTAGGAATTTCCCTTTTAGATTAAGTGCAGTATCATACATTGCTTTAATTTTCAGCCTAATTTGTGCATTTTTTTAAGGACCTCTTTTAATAGATTTGGATAGAAAACCACAAGGAACCCAGAAAATGCAGCATTAAAATTTTTATTTTTTTGTATCAGCACAATGCATCAGTGGGAATAGACCATATTGAAAACAATACACCATGCATGACAGTATGGCTGGTTAACACAACCGTAACTTTACAGAAAGAAGTTCTAGAAGCCCTAAAGCTTCTAGAAGCCCTTTTGTAAACACCACAGTCCACCCCACTAACAAGAACTTTTTGCTCTCCTGCCTTCCAAATACAGGTGTGGAGAACCCTCTCAAGGACACAGAAAAATGAAAACAACATATTGGAGCCAATTTAAATGTTTTCTTTGCCAGATTTTGATGTTTGTGGTGGGATCGCTTTATTGAAGTATACTTTACATATTTAATTTTTTAATGTTTTTTTTTCTAAAGCTATAGACAATATAATTAGTGAAATAAGACAATAATGTTCTTGTACGAAATTTTTGATTATTTAGATCTTCTTCATTTTGGTTTATGGAAGGCACAATTATCACTCCCTAAAAAAAAAACATTGAAATAATTAATTTTGTTATTGGCCAACCAAAAGTGGAAGTGAAAAGGGGGAAATTAATGGAACGGGCACACAAGCAGTGATTAAAATCCAATTTTTAGTACATTGTGAATGGAGTAGTTCCCGTTGCAGCATTTTCTCTCACTTCTGGTAGTGGCTATTTTCCCAGTAAAGATTAGTAGATCTGTTTCTGGGCCATTCGTAGAACCTATTGTAAAGTACTAAAATTGCAAACTTTAATCTGAATCCCAATGACGTCTATGGATGGGGTTGAATTTTGATAACCAATTCTGGCCGAATTCAAGGCAAATGGATAGAATGTCAAGCAAAGTGCATGGGGAACATGTACCAATGCAAAGAAAATTAAAAAAAAGAGTTATGTGCACTGAAATGAAGGTCCTCATTTTTATTTTTATGTAACTTGGAGGGGGATATAGAAAAAAACAGGGATCCTTACAGTTACATGCTTTGGAGATGCCTTTAAAATGCTTGTGGTGTTAAAAAACAGTACATTTCTCACGGTCAGTGTTAGGGACACCGTATTCTGGCATCACATATATGCATGTTTCATAGGTTTTTTTTTAGTTTTGTATTCAGTGGTAATAGGCCTGAATTGAAGTAGCAGCCGCACCCAGAACTAAAAGCTGTAGGGAACTGTTTTTGTTACTGACAGCACCAGAGACAGCACCTGAGAAAACACATTACTTTGCACCAGTACTCTGCAGGGCTGCTCCACAAACCTTAGGTGAGGAGGAGTGTTGGGCTGGGCACACACCTTACAACCATCGCAAGACTTTTGTGTTGCGATGGTTGTAAGGTAATTGAAAAAACGTACGATCTGCCTATCTTGGGCAGACCGTACTTGCGATGAGGCCCGCTTGCGAACATTGGTCCGTCCGGCTTTTATCTTACTAACATGCTACACACCCGCCGAAAATCGCACGATTCTCGGTGGGTTTTCGAACATGTTCCTAAGATAAAAGTCGTGCGACCTTACAGTAGCAGAGGTCGCACGGCTCCCACACACCTTACGATAATCGTACGATTTCCCGCGATTATCGTAAGGTGTGTGGGCACCTTTGGGGTGCTGGCAATGCGGAGGAGGAAATTTGGGGCAGCTTTATGGGGGACATTTCCCCCCTTCCTGATACAAGGGTAAGATTGGGGAATCTACCGCCACCATCGCATTGGGAGTCCAAAATGTGGCACTTTGAGAAGGTGAGAAGGTGATGCAAAGAAAGTCTTTGCTTCATTTCCTGATGGTGCTGGAGTCAAAACGTATGCCCACATACACAACACGGGGAAAGTCAGGCAGCAGCAGCAAATAGAAGTGGAAATCTTATGGCCAGGGGGAAGGGCAGGCAGCAGTCAAAATTAAGTTTACAGTCATCCAGCAGTAGGCTGCCCATCCTTCCCCAAATCAGAATTTTTATTTTATGAAGGTATATTTTAGCTTTCTTTACTGTGGCCTTGTTTTCAGGGTTTGGCAGTGTACACTTGTTTACACAGGCAAAGCAGCCTTGTTTGCAGCGCAACAACTCATACTTGTGGGGTAGTTGTGAAGTTGTGTGCACAAAAGTACAATGTATTTATCTCCCCTACTGCCAATGCTTCTATTACATTTATTTTTTAGAAAGTCAGAAGCATAGGTAGGTAAGGTTTTTTTTTTTGTACAGATTTACATTTATTCATTTGTTTATTTAGCAAACATGGGCACGAGCACTATTTCAACTTGACAAGTCCTAGGCATTTACACCACTTTGTCCCTATGAAAAAATTAAAAAGGCTGCCCACCCTTCCACAAAGCAGAGGGAAAAGCAGGCAGCAGAAAATGGAGTAGAGAAAATTCTACAGTCGGGGGTAAGGGCAGTCAGCAGAATGTTATGTGTTGAATCCTATAGGTATAGGCTGCCTGCCCTTCCCCATATCTTCATTTTTTGTCACTTGTATCAGAAATGCGTTGTGGAGAGGCTTTGGGAGCTGGCTTCTTTTTAACCCCACCAGTGGTGAATGGCACAGGCAGTAGTATAGTGGCCAACAAACCTTTTACTAGGGATGTTCAGATACCAAGTAATGTACTCCGTACAAGTACAGATACTTTTCCAGCTCGAGGACTAGACTAGAGAAAAATTCAAAAGTTAGGAGGCAGCTGTCATTTTTAAGGAGCATACGGAGCTCCTGGGATTTGTACATTTCTATTTTAATGCATTTTTATAAATAAAGGGATGCGCCGATACCAGTACCGATACATTTTTGTTTGTCATGTGACAGTTTTTCTAAAACAATACAGACTAATGATTTCAGGACAGTGGTGGAGCGCCAGAGCCCGGTCCCCGCTGCAACCCTGGTAGTTCTCGTGAAAATGCCAAGTATCGGCACTGGTATCTGAACTGGTATCTGGACATCCCTACCTTTTACCTTTTTATTCTCCCAGACACAGGTCAGCCACCTGCCTGCAAGTGCTGCTAATGGGCTTTTCTGGGATCTACTACCACCATGAGAGAGCACACATTTTATTTTTTCAATGTTTTCTTACAACTAACCATGTTTTATATTTTGCTCATTGGTGACAGTTATTTAGGCAGTTTATTAGGCATCGGTCTATTCGCTGTATTTCATGGCTTGGTGGGATTCCAGCTATATGCATAGCTATTCTTGCAAAACATTAATTTTGTGTTTTGGGCCTCATGCACACATGGAAGAGCAAAATTGTATATTGCGTATATATACGCACATATGCACGTATTTACGTGTACTATATGCAATCCCAGAATGCATCATTTGTAATAGAAATTTTATTGAACTGTACGTGCGTAAAATACGCTGAAATACGCTGCCTGGACGCATCTTGGGTCCATTCTGTTTTTGCGCATCTTTACACTATGCAAATATACGGCTCCATACGCAGCTATGTGTATAGAGCAGTTTATTTGCATATGGGACAATACGCACATATACGCAGCGTATTGTACGGCAGTGTGAATGAGGCCTTAGTCTCTTCCCATTTTCTATTGAGCTGAGATTGAGCTCAGCTCAATCAGGTTCAAATAAGCTTGCTTGAATAATTGAAAAACATGTGTTTGACGTGATCTTTTATATATAAGCCTGCTTTGAAAAATGGTTCAGGTGTTCCTAATCATTGGTTATATTACGAGGCTGTACAGCTGGTACCTTTCATGCACTAGAAAAATTCTATAACTTATCTATGTTGAGGAAAATAGAATTACATTTATTGGGACCTTTTAAAAAAAATGGGCAATTTATTATGACTAGATAGCACCCATACATAGGTAGTTAATTGAAATGAAATCTCCAGTGCTTTTGCACTCCCACAAAAATTGGAATTATTTCAGATCACACTCTCATTACCTTTCCGAAATCATTATAAAAGATTAAGGCAGACATTTGATAATTGCCCACAATGTCCTACTCCCAATTTATTCTTCATTTCAGTTATTGTAGATGTTTTAGTTGTCTTTTATTTCCAGTTAACTTACTATACACATATTAGTGATTTTACATATTTTAATCCACGGAAACGCAATCCTTCTGGATTTGGTAGATGACAGTGCTTTGTATTACCCATTAGTTTCTTATTTTGTGATGGTCCTGTATCACCTAAATCTCAGCACATTGGTTGTTGCAGTTATGGGTTTCTAAACACTGGTCCTATAACTCAGCCTATATTTTTCTTTGGCTATATAGATGAGGGTTAGCCATAACATAATTACCTTTAGGCTAATTGCAGTGAAAAGTTATTGACACTTTGATTTCAGCTTTGATTTTTGAAAAGCAGCTCATTATGAGTTAAAAACAGTACATTGATTGACTTATTTATTTCTAATACTTTTAGGATTCACCTAACTGAAGCAGAAAACTAATGAAAGGATATCCATCGCCTCAAGTATTTAAATGCATTGGTGTTTCAAGAAGAAAAAATGAAGAGTTTTACACACATGATGTATATCTCTATTGTACAAAATACCAGCTTATGTATGTCAGTGTCTTAGAAAAAAGATAAAATATTAGGGGTAAATGTGATAGACATGAAAACTGTTTTCATAAAAGAGTACTACATGAATGGGTATATCAAGATGCCTTTCATTCTCTGCAGTGTTGAAGAACAGCAGCTGCAAGTACAGTGCCTAAATTAGGGCCCGGGTTTAGGCTTTTGGTGGTGGCATCAGTTTGACATTTAGTTTGTTTAGTCTGTTTTGTTTTACATGTGCATTCGACCTGCAGTTGACCTTCTTTTGACCTGCTTCAAGTGGATTTTACATTCCATAGACTGGTATGGGAATAAAAAACCTGCTTGAAGCAAAAAAAACCCCATCAACACAGGCCTTTTGGCGGCTGTTTTCTCTAATGGAGTAAAGGGTATCTTTAATCTTTGATATACTAAAAATGATAGAACTTTGTTGTTAACTTGGTTCTGTACTGGGTACATGTTAATGACTGGAATAATTGTTGGATGATTGCGTCCCTTTGAGCATTAAACATTTAGGTATAGGTAACTATTAAGCTTTTTGAAACTGGTTTTCTGTGGTATTTTGTTTTGTCTTAGTACTTAGGATGCAATTGTTCCTTAAATGTTTTTCTTAGATTTGTTTAACGGCCTATTCACACTATAGAGTTGAGTTAATCACACAATACCGTTCACTTAACACACGCTGGCGTGTGTTACCGTGTGCTAGGTGCATTCCATTGCTATATATTTGAATGATATCCCAATGAACCTCCTGGATGCTATACGGCAAAATCATGTTTCACAGTGAGCTTTTTTAAACTGCAAGGTATAGTGGTACTGTGCTTTGCAGTGCACGGTGGCGGGAGGTGCATTTGGGTGTCATTCAAATGAATTGCAATACACCTCGCATGCAGTATCATACACTAAGTGTACTGTGTATTAGTGTGCATTAATCACATGGTATTGTGCAATTAACACAGCACCTATGGTGTTTAAATGGGTCCTTATTGACTGTTCTAATAAGAAAAAAAAGATTAAGGTGAAGAAATATTTCACCTCCATTATTTTGATTGGCTTTTCCGTTTTACTTATAGCATTATTGTTTGACTTCTTGATACAGTACAGTGTATAGTAAGCTGTACAGTATATGGCAATGTGATCGAAAAAATAAAGCATGTGCTAGCAAAGAAACTGTTTTTATACTATTATTAACCTTCACCTCAGGAAAACTTAAGCTATGGACTAGTAAACAGTATTGCCTGTAGGCTCATTACAGCTGACCTTCCACCTGTACTGTGGTTGCTAATATCAGTATTGATTACAGGCTCCCTCCAACTGACCTTTGTCCCTTTACTTAGGACTTGAACTATGGAAGCTTTTCCCAGAAAGGCATGCAGAGGGAAAAGGCCCTAGTCACCAGTATTGACTATAGGTTCCCTCCATCTGATCTTTTCCCCATTACTGAGGACTGGAACTTTGGAAGCTTTGCCGGAAAAAAAAAGGCAAGGAGAGAAAAAATGTCTAGTCATCGATATTGACTATAGGCTCCATGCAGCTGATTTAATTCCCCATTACTGACCTGCATTGCCTTTCTTCTGCCCTATGTCTTACTGTGTTGAGGCAACCATCTTAGTAGAGGCAGGACTTTGTTTCCTTGTTTAAAAACTGCCCCTGATGCTCTGATGACTGGTAGGAACATTTTTAGCAGGCAGCAGAAGTGGTGCAGCTAGTACAAATCCCCAAAATGGATAAAGCAGAATCAAGTAGATCCAGCTATGAAGCTCAAGGCACAGGAAGTACACCGTTTTTTTTCAGGAATCGGTCACGAAAAAAAGGTTTAGCCTACTGCTTGTGCACAATTAACATTTCTAGATTATGATTATAATATGGCATATCTTCACTTTTTGAGTTCAGGTTGAATTAATGCACAATTGCATGGGCAGTTATCTTTCTAATGGCTTTCAGAGACTAATCATTATTTATTAGTGATTATTTTTAAACTTCCTAAATTTAAAGCTAGGATGAAAAATGATATTATTAAGTATTAAAGTCAGTGTCCCAAATATTGAATGTTGATTATGAACTAAACATTGAAATTCTCTTTTGCGTATATTGGTGGAACTGAGGTCAAATTAGTGATGTGCTGCAGTCTGACAATATGTAAAACTCAACAGCGTTTTAGGAGACCGACTGTGTGGACTAAACCTAAACAGAAAGTTCCATTATATACTGAAAACAAGCTGCTAGTAATTGTTGTAACCATTTGTTGCAAACAGTATAAACCACTCTTACACTCCGCATCCACCAAATAGATTCTGTATTCACAGATTCACAGTTACACAACACAGCTCATAATGTACAAACATGTTATGCTTCAGGCACTCAGCCCGCTCACTAATCTTTGGTGCAGTAATGCAGGCACCATGATGATCATTGTATGCAGCAACCTCTAAAAGGGTGTCTTGTATACCCAGGTGACCCCATAGGAGCCAGCCAGTAGTATAATAGTAGCAGCTGGGTAGAGGAATGCTGACATGTTTTGTTTGCTACCCAACAAACTACATCAGAGCACAAAGAAAGACTGCAGCCTTCTGATCTCATTTAAATAGACAGGTATAGAATTGGCCAGATAAAAAGACCATGGATTTGCCATATATAATTGTACTTCTTTTGCCAGTATATCTTATATTTCATATAATACCCCACCCACAATTTTCACAGCAGATGACACCCATGGAACTTGACTCTATTTCTACTGATGATGGGGAAAAACTATGGAAAATAACTAGACCGTGTAAAGCTGCCTCTTTTATCCCCGCCACCTGTAGGCACAAGCCTACTGTGCCTAATGGTAAATTCATCCGTGGCTAAACTATCACCAGGAGATAGCATATAACATTCTCTGCTGCTGCAAGGCACACCCTGTCACAAGTCCTACTGTGTGCAGCTTACCCAGCAGATCTTGGACCTTGCCTGGTTATGCTACAGTAAAGCCATGTAACACAAGGAGTTGGGTAATATTCATCACCAGGACATACTATAACAACATTACGACATTAACAGAATTTGAAGCATAAATAGTGTCATCAGTTGGTGTGGTGGCCTCTGAGCATATTGGGTTAAACTGCTTCAAAATTCCATCTACTCAACTGATCCTGTTCCTTTAAACTACTTTTAAGTCTCTTATCTAAAAGAGAACTTGTCTGGAATTCATATTAGGAGGACGGTGGCATTATTGATACATTAAGAACGAATTGAGTAACCCTTCACAAATTGTTTTAATTGACGGGATTCAAATAGTTTTAGCACTGCTGGAAAAAGTGTGCAAAACTTCTTCAAGGGGACTGTGTGCAAAAATAGCCCCACTATATTTTTACAGGAGTTTTTCTTCATAGTGAGGTTCAAGAACTTGTGGAGCAGCTCTTGTACTGGGCAGTCAATGATCTTGCATGTAGCTTAGACATTGCGGTTCTCACTGAACAAGAGTCCTTATGGGTTAAGGCAGAAAAAAAAAGCTAAGAATGGTCATCTGTATACTTACAAATGTGTACTAGTGAGGATGCACTGCTGATTTAGAGAGTGCCGAGAAAGAGAATGATTTATGTTCTATGTAATACACTGACTGACGATCAATACAGGGATGCTGTTTCCAGCACAGCATATGTTATTTTTCTTGAATTAAGAATCTGCATAAATAAAAAGCAGACTTGTCAAAACACAAGAGCTTCAAACAAGAGAGAGGGTTTGAAAACTGGTTAATATTATTTATACTGCATATGCCAAATTGTCATACCTGCATTTGAATTAGGGCAATTTAAAACAAATTGCGCTGCATTTTGAAAATAAATAGGTTTACCCGTAATTTTTTCCAGGGGTTTATAAAGAAGTTGTATATAGGCTGGCAAACTAGAAGAACAGTAATGTAGCGTTTAAAACGTGTTCCTAAGGGTTGGATTTTAGAAAAACGGCTAAATCTGGTGGATTGGCACAAAACTGGAACACTTACATAAAGTATGAAAAAAGGGCATTTATTACAAGTATTTATGTGTACCACTTTTGTAGTACCATACTAGTCCTTATTTTACTCTCCTGTTTTATTTCTCTTAAAAGTCACAGCATGTGGCACATTTGAATAAAAAACAGAACGGGGCAAAAAAAAATCTGAATCTGAAAGTGCTGAATTTATGGATATAAATGCTAAAAGTGACTTTGAATAAGTTAAATAGACTAAATTATGAAATAATAAAAATTGGGGGTTTTGTAGCTGGGCCAAGTATTAAGAACCTAAACATAGGCTTCAAGGTGTTTATTTTCTTTTTTGCATCCCTTATTTCTTTGGCAAAGTGTCTTTTTAAAGCCCTATTGTAATCATTTGTACTAACCTGTGGAATGGCATGCCATTATTTAAAGGTCATGTATTAAAGATAATGTAATCAAAGTCATTACGATGGCAAACCACTGTATGTGAAAATTTAAATATATTTTCCCGTTCAGTACAGCATTTTGGCAAAAGACAGGCAAGGAATCAGGAAAAAATAATCAACAGTGCATTTGCTGAAAGATGATGCTTTAGGAATGTGAGCACATTAATTTATGTTGTGAAAAACAACGTGCAAGGTAAACTAGAATATCCTTACAGGAAACATATTTGTGTATTGTGCCCCTGCTGCTACATCAGAGCCAACTAGGGATGCACCGATACCAGTATCCGTATCGATACAGAGTATGTAAACGAGTACCGGAACTTCCGGTCAGAGGGAGATTTCCTTTAACCAGCGATGCCGCGAGGGAACATAGAGCTGGCTATTTGACCAATCAGGAACTGAAATACCAGTGTGAACCACTTCCATAAACCCAATCTTTTAAAAACTGATACCATCTCCCCTGTGTACCCTCCCCCAACTTCTCCATCGAAATCAATAGCACAACTATCAGTACCTCCACACATGCCATGGTGCTAGGCTTAATCGTAGACTCTGATCACTCCTTCAGGCCCCACATCCAATTTCTGTCCAAATCTTGTCATCTTAACCTCTGTAACATTTGCACAATTTGCTTGTTCTTAACAAATGACACCACAAAGCTACTAATTCACTATCATCTCTCACCTCAACTATTGCAACTCCCTTTTTGTTGGCCACCCATACACAAGCCATGCCTCTCCAGTTTACTATGAATGCAGCTGTTAGACTCATCTTGCTTACCAACCATTCAGTAGCTGCCACCCTCTCTGCCAATCTCTCCACTGGCTTCCAATAGCCCAATGTATCAAATTCTTAATACCAACAACATACAAAGCCATCTTCAACTCTACCCTCTGCCAAATCACTAACCTCATCTCAAAATATCTGCTTCACTCATCCCAAGACCTCCTGCTCCCTTGCTCCTTAGTCACCTCCCATGCTCAATTCCAGGATTTATCCAGAGACTCTCCCATCCTCTGGACCTCCCAGCCCCAATCTGTCCTGCTATCTTTTACTCTGTCTGCCATTAGGTGATCTCTGAAAGCTCATCTTTCTAGGGAAGCCTATCCCATCTATTCCCCCAATCAGCTCATCCCTTACAGTTATTACTTTTTGTATCACTTGTCCCTCCTTTTAGATTGTAAGTTCTCGCAAGCAGGGGCATCCTAATCCTGTGGTATGGAATTGTATTTTAAATGTACTGTCTCTCTTTATTTTGAAAAGTGCTGCGTAAATTGTTGCCACTATATAAATCCTGTATATAAATAAGACACTGCATAGGGTTTCACATTTATTAGGTCCAATTATCTGGATCTCTGGACAATATACTTGTTACCCAATATATATTGTGCCAAGGTGGGCAGCAGAGACCCTGGAGAGATCTGGTTTGCAATTTACATGTCATCCACAATGCTGTCTAATACATTCTGAAACCACAAAGTCCACCCCAGGAGTATATCTCTCCTTGTTGGCAATTTAACATGAAGTGTGACACTGTGTATTTCAAGGCTGACAAACATTATGCTTGTGCAGCCTGTTATTTTGGACTGCTGGTGTGTAATTAGATCTGAGACATAGCTAGGTTTTGTTTTAAGTTTTATTTATTTACTTTGGAGCACTGTGCAGCATCTGTATATAGTTTGTAACTCACATAAATAAATGTACCTCTGTTTTGCCAAGTTTTTACTGGACTGGTATCTGTGACTATAAAGCAGGGGTCTCAAACTCAATTTAGTCGGGGGCCACTAGACACATTTTTTAGTCCCGTGGGGGCCGCTACTATATACGGTACCAGTGTTAATGTATGCACATGTTACAAGCTGCAACTGTCACCCATTCAAATTAATGATCGGGTGACAGCTGCTGCATGTAAACACCTGCACACCGCATGTAACCATATGTAAAAGGATTACATGCAGTTAGGAATCTGTCACCTTCCCTGGATACACGATTGTGTATCCAGGGATAGTGATTGTTTTTGTAACTGCATGTAATCATATCACATACAATTACATGCGGTATGCAGGCGTGTACATGCAGCAGCTGTCACCTGATCATCAACTTGAATGGGTGACAGTTGCTGCATGTAAACGCCAAATTAGGGATTCCTGCTGCAGGAAAACGCAAGTTTGTGACACAGGAATCCCCAATCGCACCTGAAATATATTTGTGAAAGGGGCCTAATACACACACACACACAAAAATACATCCCCCTGCACAAATAAAATAATACACCGCCCCCACACATAATACACTAAGCCCCCCCCTCTTCCAAGCCCCCCGCACACATTTAATACTCCCCTCCCTCCAAAGCCCCCAGCACACATATTAATAAAGTCCCCCTCCCTCCTTTCCTTCCAAGCCCCCTCACTTGCTTTCATCCGAGCAGGGAGCAGGCACATCATCGTTCCCTGGTTATCTAGTGGTGATTAGTAAGGTCTAGTGCAGACCTTACTAATGATCATCATTCGCCTGGAGCTCAGAACTGACAGAGCTCCTGCCGGAGCTGACAGCAGCAGCTCTGCGGTCTGCATCCATCATAGATGCAGACCGTGTAGCTGCTCCCGCAAGTCGGGCACGTGGTCCGTGAACGTGTGCCCGACTTGTTATCTGGCTGCGGGCCACTTAGTACTGGGATGTCATGCCTGCCTAAAATTTTAATAGTGTGGGCAGAGACTAAACACAGGGGTTTTCTAACTACACGTGCACGGTACTCAAAGTTTTGATATTTATTGTACCTGGCTTTGCTGGGCCCACAATAAGTGGTTTGGCTGCACAAAAAAGTGTGTTTTAACATACAAGCTTTTTAAATGTGTTTTCATGATTACATTCACACTGAGTCTTCTCCTTTGGGGGTAAGATCTTTCTTTTAGGAATTGTCTAAATGAGTTAAATAAAGGAGGTTTTATTATCATTGATAAAACAAACTCCAGTCCAAACTTCTTCATTTGAACCCTTCTATAACTTAGTCTATGTCTTCAAGTGGTAGACAATCTGGATTAGTCATTCTAACCTGTAAATGTACAGTATTTCCTGCCTTTGTTGTAAGTGGAAGTAACAGTTGCTAAATTGCTGGGTAACTAGTTCTGTTTCTTATTTAAAGCATATTTCTGATAGCTTCATAATATGACCTGTTTTACTAAAACAAAAAAGGCAACCAGAAGAAAAGATACATGAGAAATTATGCAGAAGAGATCTCATCACAATAATGAGATCATAAGTAGATCATGCAGAAAGAGTTTATGGAGGGAAGAGAAATTTGTGAATGACAGTAATAAATGAAGAGGAACGGGGGCAGAAGGAGAAGAAAATTAATCTGAAACAAGCTGATGATCAGCGGGATGAGCTAGATCATAAGATAAGTGCCTGTAGAAACAGAAGAAGAGCAAATAGGAGGAGATGGGAGAGAACACAGAAGAGGTTTTAGTGGAAATGTTAACACAGTAAGCTAAGAAAAATATTGCGGATATCTGTTACTGTGTGAGAACATACATTTAACATTTTATAACTTCTTTGTTACAGAGAAGGGATCCTTCACCATGGATTCTGCTCAAGGGGGTTTGAATTTTATGCCTGACACTTCTGTGGTTTAACTCATAGGCTCATTTCACTAGTTGCAACAGGAAGGAATGGAATGAAAGCAGGGCTTTTATGTGTAGCTGACAAAGTTCACAGAGATCAGGGTAAAGTCTGAGCCAGCAACATGAATACATAAACAGGAACATCAGGGGAATCAGTAATATGTCAAAGTCCAAATCAGAACATTGGTCAGACAATGCACAGCTGCTGTAGCCAGAGTTGTCACAAGGGCTTTCAATGAATTAAGATAGGTAGCTGATAAATTTAGATGACTGGTTCCAAATGTCTATTTCTTTCTGACCATGTAGATTTTTAACTGATTCAGCAAATATTTTATTGGTTAAGATAATATTTGCAAATATCTGCAATAAATGATTCCAAGCAAGGAAAAAAAGCAACAGTAAAAACGCCATCCAATACATTGGTGATCTAGCGTAAAAGGAAATGATAGTGTGTTGTGTATATGTTTATTTTTTTAATTAAAGACAGAGCTGCTAAAAAATACAATTCAAAAAGCATATCTTTTTTTTTAGTTTGGTAAATATTAAATATTGCTCGTATATATTTTTTTTTATATGCAACCAGCAGCCATCTTGTGTCTTAAGTCAAGGATGTTAAGGAACTGCTAGGGCAAGTGTATCCGGCAGGTTGCTTGGGTAGTGGTCATGACTGGAGAAAATAACTACATTGTAGAGATTTTGAGTTCAATGCCTATGTAAGCAAAAAGTTTCCCAGCACACTCACCAGCCAGCATGCAAAAAAACTTGTCTCACCGCTAAGGTTAAAAGCAGAGGTTTAGATACACGTCTTCTGCAGAAAATGTGAAAGCCGCACCGCCTCGCCAAGGCACCTCTACATAGTGCGGTCCTAACTCTAATCTATGAGAGTCTCCATCTAGGAGCACATGTGACAAAAGATATTGGGTGCAGGTTTGTCAGGAGGAAGCCCAACCTCCTTTTAAAGGCACAGGGACGCACAAGGGACCCCGCACATCACAACAGAGGTTGGGCTTCCTCCTGACAACGCTGCACCCAATTTTATCTTTTGCCACATGTGCTCCAAGATGGAGACTCTCATAGTTTAGAGTTAGAACCGCACTATATAGAGGTGCCGTGGTGAGGTGGTGAGGCTTTCACATTTTCTGCAGAGACGTGTATCTAAACCTCTGTTTTTAACCTTAGCGGTGAGACAAGTTTTTTTGCATGCTGGCTGGTGAGTGTGCTGGGAAACTTTTTGCTGTTGTACTGTATAAGGCCCTTCCATGTGCACCTTGCTGTAAAGCTGGTTACAAATTGATGAGTGCGTTTGCCATTGTTTTGCTTTAATGCCTAGGTAAGACACAACAATGCTGAAGGCATCTGTTTGCATTTTCCCTCTCACCCAGTTCCACAACATACAATACACTTTTTCTGAAAAAAACAAAATAGGGGCATATTCCTCTCATGTATTGTGTTCTATTTCTATGTTGCAGGCCAAAAGTGAACACTTTTCATTTTTGGTATATTGCCTAAGTGGCTTGAACAATACATGTCGCACTCTTTAGGAGACTTTTCAGGACTCTCTTCTATGAGTTTTCTATTATAATAAGATTTCTATACCTAGATATTTGTACCCAAATATTAACCACATGGGAACAGAATATTGCTCAATGGGGAGTTATTTTTAAACAAGCTAATATTTTTATTTAGGTATAAAAAATTATAAAAAAGTTTTTTTTATGGAACTGAGGCCTAATACGTTTAGGCTGAATGTATATACATGATTTCAAAGTAACTATTATTGCTTTCTATGTGATCATCAATATTTGAGCTCCACAATTTTCTAACATAAAGAATGGTAGTTCTCAGAGGTTTCTTACATTCCCAATCAGATTCAAACCTATGTTGTGATTGGAAATGCAGAAAGAATATCAGAATTTGCTGCAAAATGTATCAGAATGGTGCAGCTGAGAGTCATTGCTAGACTCCATGTCTGAACATAAAGGCTGTTTGCACATTCGAGTGACAGTCTCTTGCTAGTCCACCCCTGATCCAGGTCACCTTTGCTGTTCTCCCTGCTGCTTCTTCCTCTGTCACATGCAGCACAAAACCCAGGTATGAGTATGTGACATACTCTCATGAGTGCTTGGGGGATATCAGGGAAGCTCTAAGGTGCTTATAAGAAGGTCAAGAAGTGGGTGGGCTAGCAAGAGACTCTGTCACTTGACCCAGAATGGGCAAAACAACTACCCATTACAAATGTATGCTTGGAAGCCTTTATCACTTTAAATTGGATTTTTACCCCCTTTGACTAAAAATTACATCAGCAAACAGCTCTGCATGCTGATATGAAATCATCTTACATTCATTAACTAAACAAACATATATTTTTTACTTCCTGGTCCACTTTGGCACAAATGATGTAATCGTGCCCACGCATTGCATCCTGGGAAGGTTACATCAGCAGAGCATTGCTGGGAACTCTCATATGTAATCTCAGGAGATCTCAGGGAAAGGCGTTTTTCTCCCCTGAGATGATGTGCATGGTCACATGTCCAAGTCACATGTGCCAGAGTTCCAGGAAGTAAAGGGAGTTCTAGTAACCTGACCTTAGTTCAAATGACCACTGTAAGAAGAATGGGGAAGACAAGAAAAATAAGGCATGCAAAAAATAAAAAGCCGGCAATTACCTATACGTATCTGTTTGTAGATTATCATTACTGAACATTTCTAAAGGTGCCTTTGTTATCGTTTTAAAGATATGGGTAATGTTCCTCTTTAAGTTGGCAATCCATTTTTAGTCTGAAAATGTTGAGCAGTCTCGGGGGGACCGAAGAGTAAAATATCTAGCAGCCTTGGAGATAGTGAAACTGATTTACTAATGGATTTGAGAATGTTCACACAAAAAAATGTGTGAAGATTGACTTCAGTTATCCAATTATCTGCACATGACTGGATAACTGCTCAATTTCTTAACCTAACCTCTTCTTTTGATCTAACCCAATGGTCAGACACTCCTACTCCTTGTTTTCTCTCACCTATTCCCTCCTTGCAACCTCTCCAACACCCCTTTCCCCCTCTCAGACCACAACCTTATCAGTTTCACCCTCACCCTATCCCCAACCCTGAACCCCCCTACACGGCACATTGTCACCCGGAAAAACCTTCACCACCTCGACCCTTCTCTTCTCTACTCTGCTACTGACTACCTCTATGACAAAATCTCACCCCTATCCTGCCCTGACCTGGCTATTTCTGTCTACAACTGTTCACTTTCATCCTCTCTAGACACCTTGGCTCCCCTCACTACTCGCAGACTTAGACCACGTCCACTACAACCATGGCAAACTGATGAAACCAAAAATCTCAAGAGACATAGCCGCAATCTTGAACGACTGTGGCGAAAAACTAGATCCCTGCAAGACTTCACCCTGTACAAAGCTGCCCTCCTAAAATATAACTCCTCCCTCCGTGCTGCCAAACAGACTTATTTTGTCACTCTCATTAACAAACTCTCATCCACACCTCGCCAACTCTTTTCTACTTTTAACTCTCTACTTCGTCCTCCACCACCACCACCCACTAACTCACTCACTGCCCAGGACATTGCCATTCACTTCAAAAACAAAATAGATACAATTCGGGATCAGATCGCCACTGTGCAGTCATCTTCCCCTATTCATGTGCCAGACCCTCCATCACACTTGTTACTCTCCTCTTTTGACCC
>NW_017307240.1:442019-475636 GCF_000935625.1 Nanorana parkeri | reverse complement strand
TAAAAAAAAAGTTTTTTAAATTAAAATTAAATAAAATAAATCTAATAATAATAATAAAAAAAGTAAAAGTCCCCTGCCCCTGCGAGCACGCGCGTCGTAAGGTAAACAGGCGTCGGGTGCGCCTACATATGAAAACGACGAACGCGCTACACATGTTGGGTATCGCCGCGCACGCCGGAGTGAGAGCAATAATTCTAGGGCCAGTATTTTGGGGTATCTCTAAATTGATGACCTGTGGGGGCTTTTGGGATACTGCAGTTATTCGCCGTTTCATGGACGCACGCAATTTGTAAACTGGACATGTTGGGTATCGTTTTACTCGTTGTAACCTCATCTTTTATATTCATTAACAAAATGGGTATTTTATTGTGTTCTGGGGCATTTTAATTAAATTTGTCACTAAATTTTGGGGTTTAATAAGGAGTTGCGCTACATAAAAATTTGCAACTACCACCATTTTATTCTATAGGGTCTTGGCATTCAGAAAATATATAATGTTTGGGGGTTTTAAGTAATTTTCAGGCCTAAAATGTGGAATATAACATGGGTGCAAAAAATGGAAAAAAGGCCTCAGTCATGAAGGGGTTAAAGCATTTTTCTTTAAGTGTTTGCATATATCTACAGCTTGCTAGCAGTAGATATATGCAAAAAAATACAAAGGGAATAATAACCCTTTAAGTTCAAGCAGGGCACCATGTCACTGCTTAAGCATTGTATCAGTATCCAGACCATGCCTGTGCTTTCCGAGCTCTTGCATCCTTCCTGTGTCCATCACCCCAGTGTTACCAAAAACTCCTGTTACTCTACGCTCCAGTGTCCAGAACCCCAGTGCTTCCAAAGACTTCTGCTACTGTGCACTCCTGTGTATAGCACCCCAGTGCTTTCAGAGACTCCTCCTACTTTGCACTTCTGTGTCCAGAAACCTAGTGCTTCCAGAGACTCCTGTTAGTGTGTGCTCCTGTGTTTAGCACCCCACTTCCTGTCCCTGGGTGGCTACACTCACTTTCCCACTCTATCTTTAGAGGGTGCATGGTTGTCAACCAGACTGGACTTCAAACATATTTTCTTCTCTATCTGTATTATATGGGGGTTGGGGGGATTTTCAGTTCACACAGCCATTACATCTATGGACTGAAAAGTTGCAATATACAAATGTTTTGCTCTTGGGTTCAGATATCCTTTATTATTGTAAAGTACAGTTTACAGTTTGTAGATAAGAAGTGATGTAATATTTATTATACAAGAAAAGTGAAATAATGTTTTTCAGAATATCCAAAACGTATACAAATATACATTATAAACAAATAGAACTTCATCAGCAAAAACTCAAGAAAAGTAAGATTTGTTTTGGGGATTTTTTGGAAATTGCAGAAGAGACAATTGGTAGATTTGGACATTGAGCACCTTACATGCTATAGGCCTGAATGATGAATATAATCATACTTGCTTTATGGGTCAGTGATCTAACTTCCAATTTGTTTTTCCAGACTACGAATATGATTGAATAGCCCTTCTTGTCTGGAAGACAGCTAGAATTACTGTGTTAGAATGACAGGCGTAACTGATTTGTTTTTATGTTACATGTCCCTCTATACTGGCTTCTCACAGTGTTGTTTCCGGCATTTGAAGCAATACTTTTGTTATTTTTCAGACTAAATCATTATTATGGTATTGATAATGTTCTGCACATACTGTATATGGTACCTCTGCAAGATTTTTGTTTATAAAGGGTTATGGTAGACTATAAAAACACACTTCTTTTGACTGCCAATTTACATAAAACATTTACATCAAAATCCAAATATTAATTTCCCAAAATACTTGCAAAACAAAAATATATGTATTTTTTCTTTTTTACAAATTTGTCCTTGGTTGTACCTAAATAGGATTCCCATCCCCTTTCCACAAAATGTAGCCTGTGTATATTTATTGAATTTTATGTAAATATTGGCAGTTGAGATTGCATTTTCTGATCTACATGTCTGCTTTTGCCTGCAGTTGACAAATGTCCACAAAGGAACACTACTAAGATAATTAATCTTTATGCCGGCCATGTCTGCAGCACACACTGTGGCTGTTTTGCTAGGGGGGTACAGTATGTTCACTTTGCAAAGTGTATTTATGCCTTCCTTTTTCCCTGATCTTAGTGAATAAGGGGAGCAGTGCTGACTTCATGATGTGTACGCAAAAAATCTGTTTCTTTTTTAATTTTTGTTGCATGTGATTGGGCACTCTTAAAAGTGAGGTTTTACCACATATTTGAAATATCCCTTGCAAAATGAAAATGTGAATCATCCACATTTTGTTTAAAGCAGATCTCTGGGCAAAATCTCAACCTTTGCAGTGGAGCTACCTAACTTTGTTATATTAGCTCCCTAGACAAAATGAGCACTTAGCCCTTGCAGTGCAGGGGTAGTCCCACTGCACGGGTTAAGACTTTATTTGCCCAGACATCTGCTTTTTCCTAAATACGATTAGAGAATGCAACATGCAATGTTTTGTAAGTTTAGCGAAAGCTGTGGTTTAACCCTTTTAAACTGACCTCTATCTGCAACAGGCTGGTGTCTACAGTGTTTTCTACAGACATACTCAATTATCTTCTAAAGCCCCTGGGCATGATTTAACATGTAGAGTCAATAGTAGAGTAGGTCAATACTTACAGGGTTATTCACTAAAGGGTGAAGTGTTTGAAGAAGGCACGAGAAGTGAACAATCTAGGATTTGGAAAAATTCTCCAATTCAGCTCACTTTCCAGTTCAGCTGTGCTGTCCTAGATTGTTCACTTCTGCCTTCTCCAAACTCTTCACCCTTTTGTGAATAACACTGTTAGTCTTGGTCTTACCCCCTCTTGCATTCCATGCCTTTGTACTGGTACTGTGAAGGATGGCCTCATTGAGTAATAGTGAGGTGAGTGAGGGGACACAGTTAAAGGTCAGTTTGCTAGATGACTCTGATGTTTACCTATTACATCTCCAGGTTTCATAGGTTTAATAGTGTTCTAGAAGAACTTGTGTAGCCTGGCACCTCTATGTGCTTACTATAAGGTATTGTTCATGTAAATACACTAGAATTATATGATGTTTTGTTTCTATGTATATAACTAAGTAGCGTTTTGTTTCTAAGTATGTAACATCATAGTCTGTACTTTAATGTTTCTTGCCATATTAAAAAAAAAAATGAAAACGCTTGTAACAGGAGTACAACAATTCAAGTGGAAAGAGATCCTCCAGAGGTATCAGTGGAAAGATTATTTACACAGACGGTTTTCTGTTTTTCTTTTTTAAGAAATTTTACTAATTAGGTGAACAAACTTCACTCTTTCAGAGTGGGTCTTGGATTACATTGCTGGCTACCTTGTTGCCTAACTTATAATGACATGAGCTGCAGTGAAAGTAGAGAAAAAAATCCTACTAAGAATATCTGTTTTTTAATAGCAGACAAGGTTTATGTTCTGTAATCATGAAAGGTGAATCAATGTTCTTCGGGCTCAGAAAATTGAGTACTTTAAATTAATCTGCACATATTTTAAATTAAATAGCAGTCCCAGGGGCACAGATTAATTCGAGACTGGTCAAAAAAATTAATTATTTTTACCAAGAAGTGACCTTATACCTCTTAAATTTGTCTTGCACACCCACTACACAGCTTTTATTTATTGCTGACAATGATTAGTTGAATAAATGGTAAAGAAGTATTACTAATATGTTTAACTATTAATTTAATCCAATTTATGTTCATTTTTAGAACTGTAAAATTGTCATTTTGACTTGTAAATCTATATTAGAACTGTGTAGGGCTGGCAAAAATAGCACACATTCACTAACTAAATTGCTGGACGTTACCCAGTGGACTAAGCCTGTTAATTATGACCAGCTTCTAAGGGCTCATATGTTAAGAAACTGTTCTAATGCACATGAGCTGGAAGTATATTTAATGTGTATTGATTTTAAATAAACTAAAAGTTAAAACCATACGTTAAGTGCTTCTACATTTCCTTGTTTGCAGCCACACAGAACAATTTATGGACTAAAATCTGCCAGATTGGAATGTATGATTGTATAACTAGACTATCTTTCAAGAAGTTGAATATCTCATGAAAAATGCATGCCATTATCTTTGAAAAGTGAAGAATAGTTTCACATTATGTAGGCCTGTTTAAAAAAAAAAAAAAATTCTATGACATTATTTTTCTGCTATTCTTCCAAAATCTCAAAATACAAAAAATAAAAATCCCAAATACTTAAGAAAATAATACTAGTAATTTTTTCAACAAAGAGGAACTTTTTTTACACTGTAAACATTATTAAAAAAGGCATCAAAGGCACTCTTCTAGTGAACAGTTTGCTAAGAAGATGGACTGCTTGAGATAATAAGATCTCTTGTTCAATGGAAAGTAAGAAAATAAAATGGCGACCTTGCCTGAGCTAAGAAAAGCATCCCTTTAAAGTGAAACTCCATTTTTGGTTGAAATGAATAGGATATATTTTCTCCAGGAAAATTATGTACAGCAGAGGCTGCCCTAAGTAGTCATTATAATTAAAAGGGTCAGACAATTGACATTGAAACTCATTTCTGAGTTAAGCCACTGGGGACCAGAGAGACAAGGAAGAAAGGCAAAGGTCAGACTGCAGTGACAGGTCTTGCCAATAGCACATGAGGTAGACCATCAATGCATGTTATATGCATTGTTGCTCACCCTAAGTAGGGAATGTTATCGGTGACCATGTTAAATTCCAATTCCCGAGATCCCTGTAAATTTTACCTAGAAAGAGATACCTAGGAATACCTTAAAAGTGCAAGGGTCCTTATTCCAGTGGTTATAGCTAAACGTGATTTCATATTATTAATTTCCCTTAATCACTAAATGATTATTTACCATTCATCCAGAGGCAGAGTTTGAGATAGAAATGGAAAATAGAGAAAAGATTAGACAAAGCCAAAGCACATCACTGCATCTAATCTTGTCTACTGTTTATAGCAGAGGTGCTCAATCTGTATCCTGTTTTGGCACCACCTGCCCATGTACTGCTTTCTGGGACAACAAACATTAGTCTGTATTGTTTTAGAAAAACTGTCACATGACAATAAACAAAAATGTATCAGTACTTGTATATGTAAAGTACTTGGACAAGTATCAGTACTTGTACTTAAAAAAATGGTATCAGTGCATCCCTTGTATATATATTTATTAAAACAAGTCATACATTAAAACAGGGATGCACAAATCCCAGGAGCCCCGTATGCTCCTTTCAAATGACAGCTGCCTCCTAACTTTAAATTTTTCTCTAGTCTAGTCTTGGAGCTGGAACTTGTATAAGATAAAGTGCTCACAACGTGATGGCGTGATACACGCCATCCCTGGAGAGGAAGTCTTATGACTAAATGCGTCCGATGGGCCGGGTATGCTGGCACTGTCATGAACAGATGCTGGAATAATTGGATTGCTGTGAGGAATGAATGATACTTTTTTTAACTTGTAAGTGCAATTTATGGTTTAAAGAAAAGCTGTTTTAGTGGTTTTACACAATGGGTAGTATTTATTCTTTTTGAGCTGTGGCCGTGTTTAAAGAAGTTTAGGGGAAGGTTGGATATTTGAAGATCGGTGTATGTGCAGGCGATATTAAAAGGGGATCGGTGGAGACGAACAATTAATGGTGCCGATCTGAGTTTAGATGGAGGGAGAAGTCTACTGTGTTTACTGCTTAAGATACAGCGCTGTTTGGTCATTCTCTTTTAGATGACCAACAACCTCTGGTGAGTGAGCTGTCTTTAAAGATTGATCACAGGGTGTTAGTGATTCTGCACTGGAGAGCACTTTATTGTGAAAACTTACTTTTTTTCACTATAGCACTGGATACATTGGTGTCATTCACAGGAACATTGATTCATATTTTTTATGTATATGATTTATAAATATTTATTGTGAAGTTGGAATGAATTATTTTTATCTATGAGGTTGAAATATTTTTATGTATTCTAGAATCTATATTGGTGAGGAGCACTTTATGTTGTGAGCACTTTATAAGGAATATGTATTTTATATAAGTTAATGCGTAGTGTTTTAGGTATTTATATCTCATGTGTAATGTTTCACATCCATCATCATCAAGACTACAGTAAATGCATAAAATGAAAGTTTCTTGAAGTGTCCATGAAGATTAGAGGAATAAACTGAAATGAACAGATAAAAATGCAGTTTGAAGTAACTATGCAGTTAAATAGTCAGGTCATTAAGAGATCAGGACTGACCAAAACTGGTTTAAATTGGTATGAGCAGACTTTATGACTAGAAAAGAAGTGTCATGCCAACAAACGAATCTGGTTCTGACAGGAACACTCCAGTTCTAAAGCAACAACAGAAAATATTGACTGGCTTCATGTTGTTCATATTGATGTGCATGGGATCAGGAAGGAATTTTTTCCCCTGTTGGAGCAAATTGAACCATGCTTTATAGGGTTTTTTTTTTCCTTCCTCTGGATCAACATTGGGTAAATGTGGGCATAGTGTTCTGTTTAGGCTTTTCTCCTTCTTTTTTTTTTTTTTCTCTATAGGTTGGACTCGATGGACTTGTGTCTTTTTTCAACCTGACTAACTGTAACTATGTAACTACATTTGTTGATTCAGCGTAGCATTCTTTTGAAATGTTTCTGTTAGTGTTTTATTTTTTAAGGTCCTTATGGCCTTATTTTTTTTAAGACCAGGTTAATTGGCCAAGGACAATGCTGGCAAGGGTTCAGTCAACAGCATATCTTAATAAATGAGTGCTGGCAACAGCATATTGTAATAATTGTGTTGCAAAAAAAGCAACTTAAATTTGCTCATTCAGGGTATAGTGACAGTGTCTCCCGAAATCCTAACCCTGAGCAAGGTGTACTCACCAATTCACCCTTCCTTTCTGTAGGAGTTCACCCCAGGTAAGTTTGGGTGCTGAATGATGCCTTAGTTTACCCGATGTTACGTTCCCATCCACGTAATAGTGTTTGGGCTTTGCGATTGTCTACTCAGGCTGCTGCTGCACTCCATTACCAGATGCCCCTTGAGTGAGGGGATGGGTGCTGCAGTGACCGTGGTTGGCGCAGCAGAAATCAGACCAATATCAAAACGTCACCAGCACATCATTAAATTGTGTACAAAACACAAGTCGTTTTTATTCACGCATAATGTCACAGTAGGAAGCACAACGTTTCCTCATGTGACATCATGCGTGAATAAAGAAGACGTGTGTTTTGTACACAATTAAACGGTGTGCTGGTGACATTCTGATATTGGTCTGAACACTGTTATAAGGGAAAGGTCACATGCACCACCATTCCAAGGAAGCCCCACTTCATGAGCTTTACCAAAGCTGAGAGGCAGCATGGGAGCGCAGGAAAGGTAAGTATACTTTGGAGGGGGCACTATCAGGAGACCACTTCTGCTTTGACCTGAATGGGCAAAGTGACAGTGTCTTTGTAAGAATGGAAATGTAACAATGATATCTAATTTGAGTGTAACAAATGAGGTTGTGCTTACAAAGGATAAAGTACATATTTTGTATATGCCATTTTTATATGATCTTCAAATGCATATGTATAATTATATGCATAATAACTGGTTCATTTCCTTTTGAGAAAAGCTTAAATAAAAGGTTTTGAAGAAGTTTCAATCAGAGCTGGGGTTTAAAAAACATCCTTCGAAGTGCAGCTAAATGCACTATTGAACTGTGCATTATTCTAAATGCATTATTAAAAAAATAGGAGGGAAAGCTCTCCTCCAGTACTCAGTGTCTGGTTACAGAGGGCATTGGTCAAATTTCAGCTTGAGCTATTGAGCTCTGTAAGCAATGTTTTGTTTGTTTTTTTTAACCACAGGAAGGATAAACTGGAAAATGAGAGCCTGACGTTTCACCTTCTTGAAAGAGACATACATATTTCAAAATGGTATTTTTTGTCCTGTCCTGTCTCTAAAGCCTTTCCCTCAATAAAGGAATCAGCATGTGCTTAAAACAAAAAGACTGCAGCAAGGAATCAGAATATGCTTTTCACTGATTTGACCTTAATTTACTGATAAAAAGATGCTTTTGAATAAATGCATTTGGGCACTACATAATTGCCTGACTGCACTTTGATGTTAAATAAGCCTTTCCACATATTTTCAGTTGGAAAGCGTAGACACACACAAGAAAATGTTAGTTGGTCGTTAAGCAGGGAAGAAACAGAGAAAAGGAAACTGGTTCTCAGGCATGCTTATGTACGCTCTCTATGCCCAGCGATGACAAACCTGTGATGAACTATTCATGTAATGAAAATTGATCAAAGCGTTAGAAGATATACCTCCAGCATTTTGATTAAAATTGATAATATACTATTTCACCAGCATTAAAGAATGTTGCCTAATGTCCCTAACAATTTGGACTGATCAATTCCAGTGTAGTATATTGTTGCAAATGTACCAATAAAACATTAGAATGGAAAATGGTATGAATTGCATATTACGGTGCATCCAGCACAGTGCTACACTATAGCAAATAAATGTATTTCAATAACTCATGCATTTTTTCCAATAAGAACTGTATACAGCCTAATCCTTGTTAATCATTTCCAAGATAAATTCAGGAAAGCCATTTTTTCTTTTTCCCCTGCCTTTACTGTTGATTTACAACCTTTGCTATCCTTAGAGATTACAAAGCTTAAATAAATTAGATTTCAGAACTCTAGCCATTTGCTTCACCTTGACATGCTATCCCAGTCAAGTCATGATAAAGCACCATTGCAGCTCTGGAAAAAGAAATACTGAACAAATAGATCTTTTTTTTTTTCACTGCAGACCTGTCTTTGAAGCAATCAGAGAAAAATATGACTGTGGATGTTGAGGTCGTAATATCTGCCCTTCAGTAAAAAAAAAACTTCTATATTTGAATGTGTTGATTAATGATTATTACCCTTAACATCCCTTTATATTTACCTTTATATCTACATTTTGCCTCCATTTGTGTAGAGTCCTGCCCACGATACTGTCATCCTATCGAATCTTCTCCAATACACTGCATGCCTGATAGGATCACAGAGTTTCCCGCTGCAGTAAGCATTAGGGCAGAGAAGTATTTTCAGACATATAAAATCACAGTCATGGACACGTATCTTGTGACCTTGTCTTGAAGGGAAGAAGAAAAAGGAAAGGAAAAGCTAATTTCAATAGAACTATATTTGCATAGTCATAGATTTTTTAAATACTATTTTATGCATATTGGTTTATTTATAATGCAGATCTAAGCATGTTACAAAAACGCAGGGCTAGTCATACATATCCTTTTTTTCCTTCAATGGAATCTTGCTTTTTGACTTCTGCAACAATATTTAAATAAATCCATCCTTTTTTAAAGTGGCAAGTGAGGCTACCACTAAGGCCTTGTTCACACCAAATGCAGAGCAGATCTGCTCAGGTTTCTGCAAACGCAGTGCAGTGGGTTGTGCCGCGTTTTTATGCGTTTTGGGCCATTTTGGTTAAAAAAATAAATAAATGTAAGTTTAAAATGGGCTTTCAGTACGTTCTCTTCATATTTTTAAATGCTGAGGTTTTTTGGGGACAGGGAGTAAGTACTTAGCCGCTAAAACAGGTTTTTATTGCTGTCTGTGTGTCCATTGAAAAGATATAACTTGATTTCCTTTCTTGGAGATGCGGTATAACAAGGATAGGAAGTAATGAGATATCCCTTCAATAGTAACTGAAACAGCAGGGGAGAAGTTGTGAGATCTGTTGGATTTGTATTGCTGTGTCTTGCTATCCCAAACCTCTTTCTTGTACTGTAGCCAATGGTCTATCCCTTGGGTTCCTGCTTTGTCACCCTTTCACATGAACTCTTGATGGAAATGATAAGTGGCCATCATAACACATTATGCAGACATGCTCCACTGCTATCCCTATGCAGCCATGCAGGCAATGCTGGAGAAGGTACATGTATGTAGACAAGAAGAGGATGCAAAAAGGCTGCAAGAAATCTGAAGCACTGAGATGAAAGAAAGGATGAGAAAAAGGAAAGCAAAAAATTAAAAACTAAAATGGCAATGGGAGTCTACCAATATAACTCTCATTTAATATTGTGCCTGTTATTTTCTCATTTACCTTGCATACAAATGTTTCTCTTATAAAGGACAGTTTTTCTGAAATTTTCCTGGAGTCATTTTTTGCGCTTAATTGCAAACAGTGCTTGAGGCAGTTAAAATCTGCCCTTTGATTGCCTGGAAGTCATCATTTAGTAGAGCTTGACATCATTTTCTAAATATTTCAATTCCATTATGTAATGCACATTTATATTGTAGTTACATCTTGACTTACTGCATAATGGAAAAGATGAAGGATTGAGCTGAGGAAATCCCTTGATGTCTACTCATTTTTAAATTGTAATATTATGGTTTGTCAATCAAATGATTCCTTCAAGAAGGTAGAGATATCGAAGATGTCTACATAGCTGTGCGGCACAGAGAGATAATATAAAATATCACACAGAGGAGGCTGCTGCCACATATTTCTCTCTCAGTCTTTATAGTTGTATCTAGTCTATTTAGTAGCAGTCATTTTCCAGTTGTAGCAATAATGACAGTCGTGGGAGAGAACATAATGATATAGGAGTCCTTGTTGAGAAGCTTAAACTGACTCTAAGTTACCATTTGCTAAGATTATGGGATGGTTCCTGCAGAGTCTTGTTGAATGCATGAGTTTTGTCTGCAGGTGTTATGTTAGCCTGTCATGTCTGACAGTGTAATGAGACTGACACTGCTTTCGCTTAATTTCATTTATGACATTGTATTGGTATCGGAAAAACACAACAGCTTTTCATTTTTTCCCCTGACACATTCACAATTAGTTACAATAAGTGTAATTGAAATGCCATCTGCAGTAAGGTTTAACATTTGTTATATCCTTTAGAGCAAATTGTTAACACAATCCCGATATCAAATTGATGGCATTAATATGGCTGTGAATATTTTTTTTCTTCACTCAGCCAGTGTGAATGAGATGTCTTGACGTGGTTGACCACAGAATGCTTCAGGTGATGATGAATTATGGGCAGATAACACAGCAGGGTCCATATGCGTCCTGTCATTTTAACCACTTGAGAATAGTCAAGTCATTTAAAATCTAATGGCTGTGCCAAGTCTCCATCAACACTGACAATCTTCTTTTTCTTAATTTTAGCACCAGGACATTCAGATTGTAATTAACTGGCACATAAAAGGGTAAGTGTTTTTTTTTAAAATAAGCATACATAGCTAAAATATAAATATCAATGTAGCAATCTGGAATTTCTGCAGAAAACATATCTTTCTCCCCTGGTTAAAAATAATCCACAAGAACAGAGAATGAGATAGATTAGCATTTCAATAGTGTTCTGGAGTTTCAGTTCCTCCGTTTGTTGATGTTTCTTGGCAAAGTATTTGACATTCTGCAGTGCTTGGGTAGGGTAATTCACTATAAAATACTCAGACTTGTATATTTCATAATAGATAAACTACAGTAAATTTGTGTGGCAGTGCTACTTTTCCTTAAGTGCTCTTATAAAGGGGTATTATGATGGGCAATTAGTTAATTTAATGATATAGTCACCTCAATGGTGCTGATCAAAAAATGCTAAATAGCTATGTAGTCTTTGATGCTGTGTCCTGATGGCAGCTGTCTACATGTGTGACCATGACACACCATGAAGAGCACCAGGTAATCCTCTCAGGAGTCCAAAAAACCTTCATTGGCTTCACAAATGGAAGAAGATATATACAGCCAACGTGTTTTGGGGGTCAGGAATCCCCCTTCATCAGGGCTTAAACAATGGACAGTGGGGCACTCATGGGCTCTAAATTTACAGCCCCTGCAAACAATCCTGTTTCTCAGGTTGGAGTGGAAATTATTGATGTGAAAAGATCTTTACCAGCAGATCAGCATTTGTTCATGTGAGCTCATTTGTACATCAGGTTTCTGCATTTGGTTAATGAGGGAGAAGGGGACCTTTTCCATCTGAGCAGAATGTTTTTTGGCATATAGGGAATAATGCTCTCAATAATTTCTTGGAGTTGAAAGAGAGCTGTATGTTATTCAACATCCCCAGAAGACACACTTTAGGCCAGTTAATGTTGGGGTGAAGCAATGCAGAGTCTGTTGTCCAAAATTGGTATAACTGGGTACAAGACCATAGCGTTTGAATTCAATCCGCATGACCAGAGCCCCAAAAGCAGAGTGGGGAGTGACTGAGTATTAATTTATATAGCCTCAAAAGAAGTATAGTAAATTTGTTGATAATCTTTGAGTTGTATTAATTATCTGTAGATTAAATAACTGAAAACATATACAGTCGGTGTGTTTGAAATCCTGAGTTATTGAGTTATTTATTTCTAACAAACCAGGATTGATCTGATCGGGTGGAAAGTAATGCTGCATAATATTGGGAAATTAATTTAGTGTTATCTAAGGTCAGGAAAAGTTGCTCAAAAGGGTAGCGAGACATGGTCACTTCAACTACCAATGACTGCATGATTGCTGCATACCTAAGACACAGTAATGCTTCCAGTAATCAGCTTTCAGTAACAAAACTGGGCGTACTTACCTCTATCCTTCTCTTTAACCCTTTCACTACCAAACCCTCTGGAACGCTAACCTTTTGTTTTGATATTCTATTGCTCCGTTGCTTGCGTTTGTAAAGGACCCCCAAACCATATATTTTCTGAAAGCACAGGCCCGGTAAAATTAAAAAGATGATGCTACTAATTTTGTAGGTCCTGTGTTAATTGAGCAAATGTTTATCCAATCAATATGAAACTGATAAAAATACACGTCAGCCAATAAAAGCACACTAAAATCAGTATCAGTGCAGAGACAAAAAATACATTTCCGACTAAATCTAAAAGATTAAACTGTATGAAGTTAATAAATAACAAATATTTGTACATTTTAAAATTGCGCCTTTTTATGGGAAATGATAAAAAAAATTATGTAACTCAAAACTGTAAATAAGCGACATGTTAAAAATTGTTTGTGCGCTGTGCTGGTCTATGTGTTGTGATGAAATGATACAGACGTACATTTAAGTGTAGCACAGCATATCACAATGCAGAGCAATGCACCACAACGCTTTGCAATGCGCTGCCAGTTACATTAATGGTATTTTAAAAATAAAAAGAATCAATCTCTAAGAATTCACCGCAGCGCATGGTATACACCACAATATGGTGCACACTGCTCCACTTGTATGTTATCTGTGTGTGTGTGTGTGTTATTATTTATATTATTTTATTTTTTTGTTACTTTGGGGGGGAGGGGGGCTTCGGTGAAATGTAAGCAGTCTAAACAGACCCCTAACATTTTCTTTTTGAAATAGAAAAAGAAATTGAGGATACAGAGTCCTCAATCTCTTTTTCTGCAGCCTCTGTTCTAAATGAATGGAAATCACTCAGTACAGAGGCTTCCCATTCATTCAGATACTGATGATAGTAAAATATTTACTATCACCAGTTTCTGAATGGGTAGAAGCCTCTGTAGTAAGTGCTTCTCCCCATTGAAAAACTAATGAATGAACAGGAAGTGATGTAAAAGACTTCCTGTTCATTCATAACTGGGGACACATAGTACTACATGTCCTCAGTTGTTTACAAACATTTTAATGATCACTCCAGCGTTTGCTCTGCACAGAGGATTGGTAAATATCACTGATATTTACCGGTGCGGTGCTTGAAGTACACTCATGAAATAACATTGTAGTTAGCTGAAGATAAAGCATTGGATGATTAGATGAGCAGACGTACTCACATTATTTCCTCCCTTCAAATCCTCTTTAACAGTAGGGAACAGGGCAGTCTGCAAATTCCTATGGCATCAGATCAGAATATTCCATGTGGTCAGTCAATCCTTTAGCTAGTGGATTGTGGATGGTTAAAATGAAAGAAATCTTGATTCTAGTCATTGTTAGCTGTCAGCTTTTTCAATGTTTTTAAGGATCCATACTATCCAGTACTTTTAGAATAGAAAAATGCATAATAAATACAAACATATTTCTGTTCAACCTGGCAAAGACATGTTTGGATTGCTTTACTAAAGGCAAATAGGCTGTTCACTTTGCAAGGGATTTTGCACTTTGCAGAGGATGTTTCCCTTAGGTTGGTGAATGTGGTGAAATTTCACTTTGCAAAGAACACCTGATCACGTGCAAGGAAAAAAAGACGGTAGCTTTGCTTACACATGATTGGATTATGAAAGTCAGCAGAGCTTTCACCTCATTCACTAAAAATCCACCTAGTGCAAATTCCCCTGCAAAGTGATCAGCGTATTTGCCTTCAGTACATCAACCCCATTATCTCTGGAAAGCACAGCATGAAGAATGAAACCGTTAGTCTAAATAAAGTACACAGTTACAGAGCTCAACATGGACAATTATAGGCCAAGATTCTGTGTAAATGAACACATATGAAATTACTGTCCAAAACAAGCTGATCAACTATCAAAGCAGCTGATAAGTAGGAGTAGCAGATGTCCCAGACTTGTTGCTGGACCACAAGGGTCTGAACATCTACAGATGGAGAGTAAGAGATGTGGCATTGTGCTTCCCTCAAACTGCACAATAAATTAATATCGAAGGATTTGGACAGATACAGCATACATATTACTGATATTTTTAACTGCCCTAATATATTGAAAACCATTTTTATTTTATACATTCTAAATGTACATTATACAACACACAGGATTATGTACGAAGCAAAAGCACAGAGCAATGTGTATTAAATCACAGAGACCCATTGGAAAACAGCCTTTTGACTACTCTTTGTCTGAAGTGTCATTCACTGTACTTTGCACATAATTTCTCTTTGCAAAGATTTTTTCAAGTGTACCCATTGTGAAAAAAAGAATAAACCAAGAAGGTTTCAGGGCCCAGTCACACCATATCCAATGTGTTCTGGCACCATTTGCAGCCGGAACGCACTGGATCGCAGAAATCAAGCCGGGCTGTGTTCTGGGGTCGGAGGGGGTGTGGTGGTGCTATTCATGTCAATGGCACTGCAGACATGCCCGCAGTGCGATCGCCGTTCTCTTCCTCCTTTTCTTTCTCCAGTGGTGGGCATAATGACATGGCACTGTTTTCTGCAGCATTCTCGACTGAACCCAGAGCAACTTTTTGACGTACTCCCTAGGAAATAGGCCCTTACCAGCTGGGCTCACTGGAAGCGACTGGGTGTCATTCAGCACAGAAAAAGACGGGTGCTGGACCTCAAATCAATATATTTTTGGATGGACAGCGCTGGAGAGGAGTTGAGTATTGCAGCAAACTTTTCTACAACTGTTGGGCCACTTGTTTTTTTTTACTGTTATTTAAAACTGGAGCCAGGCTTTACACCTCACTTACGTTACACTTTACTGTGGCCTGATAGTGATAGTGATTAGCTACTAGCTATTTGTCTATTTCTACTAGCTTCTAGTTTATTGTTCTTTTACAGGGCAAAAACCTTTACAGCACCTTCACATATCTTTGACTGTATACGAATACTGAATAACTTTTCAACATCTTCAGTTAAAAATATGGTGAACAAAAACTCCTCAAACTAAAATATGTCAGGTCAATTTTATAATTTCAAAAAAACAAAAAACGGTCCACTTCACAAGACCATACTAATGTAATAATGTGCTTCTATAGGACAAATTTACTATGCATAAATCTACATGGTCACACAAGTGCAATAGGAATAAGATATTGGGTTCACCTAATACCTACACAGTCTGGTCAAGGAGGACTTGGCCTCAGATGACTTCAGGAACATAGCTTGTGTGCCCTCTCAATTCATCCTGCGTTCTCTACCTGGGCAGTACAATTTACTATTGTGAATCTGTGTCAAGCTGCGGTTGGTGGACTGAGGAAACATCAAAGCCTGCGATCTTGAGGCAACAACCTGACTTGGCACCGGGGGACTCTTCTCAGCTTCCATCTTGGGGATAAACAGGTACTTGCTATTTTAAACCATGACTCTTTAGACATGGGATCGGCTGCACAGGGCTTCAGCCACAGAGTTTGTTTGGCCATGATAGTATGGAGCATGACCCTAGCCAGGCCCCATATGGTGTCAGTGGCTGCTTCTCCCACAATTCCAATTGATCCAAAGCCTGAATTATCTGATCTTCCTTGCACATAGCTCCTCAAAGCAGACTCAATGGTATGAATCCAGTTTTTTTTTAGACCTCTTGTGACTGAGGTCAAGGCTTTAGCAAGTTTGCATGACCCCCCCAATAGCCTGGCAATCCTTTGTGAGGTAAATGACAAGTCTCCAATTTAACACATGCCTGGATGTTTTAGAATCCTCCATGGGGAGGGTAACACTGTGCACTAGCTGCATAACTGCTTTCTACTACTTGCACCAAATCTAGGAAGGAATATTCAGATTCTTGAGCTTGGTCAAGGGGTTGTGATTTCATCCATGAGTGAAAATGAAGCCGACTCTTCAGATGTGGATAATATTTTGCTACTTTCTGGGGGCCTCTTCTGGCTCCTCCCACAAGATTGAGGACTTCACTGCAACAATATATGCATTGACTAGGACGAAGTCAAGGCAGAGCTCAGTTTTCACCAAACAGGGTGCTGTGCTTTAAGTGGTTTGTTCAGATGCAACTTTGCAACCTAAGCTGTGTTGCCATGTTCTTTTTAGAAAGAAGAGTTTTTTCTCCTGGCAACCCTATAAAACAAGTTATACTTGTTCAGCCTTTTTCTAATTGTACTGTCATGAACTATAACACGTAACATGCTAAGTAAGGCCTGTAGAGTCTGATATGTAACTCTTGGGTTTTTTGCAATTTAAGGGCTTGGTCTGCCCTTCAGGTGAATTTGCTGGGATGTCCACTTCTGGGAAGATTGGCAACTGTCTTGAATGTTTTCCACTTGTGAATAATCTTCATCACTGTAGAATGATGGGCTTTAAAGTGTTTGAAAATGATCTTATAACCCTTCCCAAATTGATGGGCAGCAACACTTGCTTCTCTAAGATCATTGCTGATGTCTTTCCTCCTTGGCCTTGTGTTAACACACACCTGAATGCTTCAGACCAGCAAACGGCTAAAACTGCTACTTTTATAGGGGTGGTCACACTTGCTGATGATTTTCAGATGAATTTCTGATGTTTGATTAATCGCGGGCATTTGATTAGCAGCACCTGGCTGCTACTTAGCCTCTTACTTCCTATGGAAGCAGTAAGGGTGTATTTAGTTTTCCACACATGGTTTGTCTATTTTGGCTTTATGTTTGTAAAATAAATAATGACGGAGTGTAATATGTCATGTGTTGTTGTTCATCTGGGGTTGCATAACAGTTCATTGGACTCTCATTAACACATCATGTTTTGGTCTCACCGACATCTAGCCATACACTCCTAGTGTTATAGTCCCAGGACTTTCCCTGGCTATACTATCCTCAGCAGCTTTCCTCAGCTCCAAGACTTTTGATATTCACCCTCATGGGTCACTGTCCCTCTCTGTCTCCCCGACAGGGATCTCAGGGTCACCGACCCTCTGGACCTCCCCAGCCTTCCTGACTGTGTCACCTGTGCTCACGCACGCAGCAGCATCTGCCTGTAGCCGTGTGCCTACAGCACACCCACAATTCTCTAAATCTGAGCACTGGGCTCCTAATAAGGCTGCTCTCAGCCACCTAATCCAGCTATACTGGACATTGGCAACACCTGGCCCCCCGGACTAGAGATTCCATCCCACTATAGTCCGGAAAACCTGGAAGGAATTGAAAAGCCAGTTCCTCCTCTGTAAAGGTATTCACATTGTGGAACCTCTCAGCCCCTCTGGCTGAGAGTCCTAAGTTGGCCTAAGTTTCGCCAAAGTTGCCATACTCCACCGTTGCATTGCCATGCACTGCCACAATATATATACATACACAGTTCAGTGTCATAGCATTTCATTTTCTGTGCAATGCAAATAACTAATTTAAAAAATGTAGTAGAAAATGGCCACACTACTGATTGAGAATTCAAAGCCATTAATTCTTCATTAGTTGTTCCTCTGCAGGACTTTTCTGCAGAGGAAAGAAAGGGAATTCCAAGAATTTTTCACTGTCAATACATGCAAAATACCCATTCAAGTAGCAAATGTCACAGGCTTAATATGCTTCCAGATGGAAATGTTTCATTTACTGAAACATTACAATTCATAGGTTGATGCCAGGCGGGAGTTTTTGTTAAACTAAAGATTACAGTCTTCTCTCATATCGAGTTCATCTATTGTATATCAGCTCAGCATATGTCTGAATGAGGTATGCTCTCTCTCTGTCATATAAGCAAGTAGGGGAGCAATCTTTTTTCAGCAAATGTTTTTAGATGTTTTTAATAGTGTTATAGATGGGAAGAAAATAGTGTTATTTATTGGTATATGTAACATGAATGGTGCAATCGCAAGCCCCCCTGTGATATCATAGAGGAAGTGACAGATCCCCTTTACGGAGACATCAGCATCAACATATATTAGACCCCTAATATCAACTATGGACCCCAAAGAAGCTGATGGAAGCACATATAGTGCTACACCGGCTTCTGCGGCTACATTAGCCGGAGAAATTACAAGCTGAAACCGGATTTGATTAAATACAAGTGTCTTCCAGTTTCAGTGATCAGAGGAGAGATCAGTCGCTGGAAGTGTGCTGATCTCCCTCTGATTCAAGCACAGAGACCCACTGTGCTGGGCAGCTGTCATGATCTTGGCATACCACTTCAGGACAGTGCGGTTTATATACATACGGCAGTCCTGAAGTGGTTACATAAAACCTGTTTTCAATACATACTTTTTATTAGACACAATGATATCATTACTGGGTCTATGTGCATCTCTGTGCAATGCAGGCAGACGATTCCTGCTGTGAGGGGCCGACAGGGCACTCTACAAAGCTTTCTGAAAATATCACTGTACACTTTCTCTGTACTCCCCCACCTTTCGCCCTGTTGTGTTTTTCTTAGCCAAAAATTACAAAGCTTTGTGTTACCATTGTTACACTGGAATTATGAATTAGATAATACATGTTTAGTCCTACTGCCAGCATTACAGCTATTTAAATATGGCCACACACATTATCATCTGTTCCAGTCACTGTAACTCTACTTTAGATCTGTAAATAATAATGCAGTATAAGAGGCTCACTAAACAATCCATTCAGTTAATACCCAATCAGGAAGGCCCGGTCCCTACATACTTTTTTGGTATATCTAGAAGGGATTGCACAGATTGTAAAAATTGTGGTTGGCTTAAGGGGAGCTTATAGTACAAGTTCACTTTAAAAAAGCACTCTGAGCTTTAATTCCTCCCACCCAGGTGCTTATTTACCCTTCTATGATAGTGGTGGCTTCCTTCAGTGTTTACATCTTTGTACCGGAAATGTTCATCAGTGTTGGCAGCATTTGCACAATAACTCTCCATATAATTAAATAGGGCTGTATACCTAGCATGTCTCGTGTAGGAGTATGGTCCCATTCAAGTCTATAGGGAGGTACTGTGCGGGCATGGCCAGTGTCAGTGCAATCACGGAGGAGGTCATCAAGGTGTAAGTAGTCACTTTGGATAAGGTTTAGGGACAAGGAAGGGTGGGCTGTTTTTTTAACGTGAACTTATTTTTGAAGACAGCATAAGTTACTGTTTCTTACCGATCAAATGAGAAATGTTTGTTGGCCAGCTTGCGTTTTCAAAATTGCCAGCTACTTTATTCCTGGTATAACAACAGCTATGCATTTGTCTACGTACACATTTTTTAACAAAAAAACGTGATAGTCAGAATATCTAGGCATTTCTGATTATCATCTAGCATTTATGGTCAGCTTGAGGATGATGGTTGGAGTCTCTCATTTATCCAAGGTAATGGGACAATAGGAGCACACTTTATAGCATAGCTCAATTTTAATGCCCTATTACGGAATCTCTCCAGCTGTTGTATTGAACAGATGGGAGCTCACAGGACATTTACAGAGACATGAAATGGCATAAAAGGTGTGTTAGGAAATGGAGCAGACAGTATAACTTCTAATACAATACTTAACCTTATGACATGGTAATGAATCTACATTCACAGACTTTTATCTACCGGTCCATCATTTTTCCAATATTTTGAATTAAAGCACTTTTTGGCCTTTTATGTTGTCATAACAAAGTGACAAATCATTTCTTCCAAAAATACATATTCTTGTAATAAAAATACATAATCTCTGTTCTCTGTTCTGTTTCTTTCCCCATCATATGATTACCTATATCAATATTACTGACAACCACTTTGGTGGTTACCCCATTTGCATTAAATCACTGGTGTGCTGTGCTCCATATCCTCCAGTGACAGCAGCTGCTTGGGATTCTCACCGTGTTTGAATGGGTTATGTGAGCACTCTGGTTCCTTCTCTCAACCAAAAATGTACTGGTAGTTTATCCCTTTTACTGCTGCCAACTTAAGGGTTTCATTATCCACAGCTTCTATACACTTTTATGCAATTGAGCCGTACCTCTGCCATGTGTCCTGGGCTCTCTTTTCCTCCTGGATGCCCAGGACCATCATGGTGGCTGTCAGGGTGATCTTCCCTGTGTAATCTGAACCCAAGAGCACTTAAAGGTCTCAGCCCCTGACTTTTCTTGCAGGGGAAGAAACTGATTAAGCACAATCTGTTCTCAATCAGCTTCAAGAGAGTGCTGTTGTGACTATAGGGGTCCAATAGATCCATGATTTCTGCTTGATAAGAACCTCTCCTTAAAGAGAATCTGTCACCTGCACTATGCTATTAGTTAGGCTTATCAGTGGTTAAAAAAAGCAACAATGTTAATAAAAAATGTTTAATGAACTAAACAAAAAGATAGTAAACTCTTTTTTTTACAAATCTTGCACCCATGTGCATGCACATATAAATGAAAATGTGTGTCAAGTGAGCACACCTAAGAAACACATATTAGTTATCACCGCACACTGCAGATTGAGGGCAAAAATTCTAGGGCCATCATTCTCAGGTAACTCTAAATTAATGACCTGTAAAGGCTTCTAAAGTGTTGACTATGGTCAATTGTGGGTACCAGAATTTTTTTTTTGAGGCTTGACATAATTGGTATATACTTACTAGGAACAACATCATCTTTATTTTACAAAAAAAAATGCATTATACTGTACTTACGTGCAGTAAAATAATTTAAGTGTATTTTGTATTGAAAGATTAGCATTGATAAAAAGTAGCATAAGTGTGAAAATTGCAATGGTCACCATTTTCTTCTACAAGGTCTCTACAGAAAATATGTAATGTTTTAGGCGTTTTAAGTAATCTTAGGGCCTAAAATGTGCATTTTGACATGACCTAAACTTAGGACCAGATGTGTATTACTCTGCAGGGTCACCAGGCGAAAATAAAGAAAAAAAAAAAGCCTGGAAAAAGGAAATAAATGTAGCCACCACATCAAAAGATTGGTAAGCTGTAAAATATTAACATTTTTGTTCTTTAGCTATGCCTTAAAATGAACATTTGAACTTGACAATATAAATATGGGAGCTTATGTTGCTCAAAGGTTAGCATCATTACCTATTAAATCAAAATGCATGATACAAGTACAGTATGATATTTAAAATATGTGCCCTGCCATATATATCTCAATAGGACATTAAAAGAAACAGGATATTGTAATAGTTTGTAACTATTACTATTATTATGCTTAGTTTAGTGCATGGCCTAGTTGACTGCAGAAGATTCATTACAGAACAATACATTCAGCAAAGTTAAGAATAATGTGAAGAAACTCAATCCTTAAAAACAGCTGAATCAACAATGTTTATATTAATTAAGAAAATCAATTCAGCATATTTCATGATTCAAGGTCATTTCTCCATGTAAGGTGCAGGTATCTAACTTGAATCATAAAAGCCAGTTTAAATGGGACACCTACACAGTTCATTGGATACCAATTCAATCAATTACAGCTTATATAAATAAGCTGTAAATTATTAAATGAGAAATAAATAATAAATGAGATAATAAATGTCCTCCTGTATGCCCTTTATTTACCTATTTAGTCCATTTGGTTTCTATTAGCTGTAAACATAAAGGCTTATGTCCATTATTGTCATTGAAAAGTGGCCAGCAGCCACTGTAATGCCTTTTTATTTATCCTAATTTGTTCTAATCAGTTTTCTTTTGGTTGTTTATTTTTGTCTATGCTTTTTTGACTTTTTTTATAATAATACTTTAGTTAGGACTCACATGGCCTTGTTCAATAAGCAATATATATCCTTCTGCTTATTTTACGGCAACCCGCAGATGCAGCAGTGCCGTCCGTCCGTTTTTTTACTACGGGCGGACGGCAAGAGGTTAAAGTGATCCTGTGCTGCCAGTGGTGCATGCTGGGAAAGGGTATACATGTTTGGGAGTGACCATGAGAAGTTAGTCTTTCCCCTGGGTAGCTGCTTGGGGGAGGTATGCTCTGGATTGTCTGACCCTTCCAGGTCTGCTGGCTAGAGAGTGTTACCATGTGCTTGGCTGAGGCCTAGTGATTGAAGACTGGGGATAGAGATGCCATGGATGCAATTGGACCACTTACTGCAACAACTAGTATCTTATAGTCAGGAGCTAAATTCACAGACTGCCAGTTTGTATTTAAGGCTCTTTATCTATAAAGGCTGCAAGTACTTTTTTCTCTAATTTTGGTGTCTGCAAGAACATGGGTGTCCAGTGCCCTGACCCTCTCTCCCAAAGTTGTACAATAAAGTTTCTGCAAGCAAAACATCACAAGTGTGGAAGTCAGTTTATCAGACTCCACTGGTGATTTTGGTAAGTGCTTTGGGGCAGCAATAGAACTGTGGACTCTAGACAGGCTAGGCAGGCCCAATTCAACCAGCGGCTCCTTAAGGGGTGTACCCTCTCTCTCTATCTCCTACAACACACTACATAGGTCCGCGGTATCAGCAGCCTTATATAGTGTGCTGCAGGGACTTAGCTGTGAGACATGATTGGGCAGAGTCATCGTGACTCTGCCCAATCATGGCTCTATAGGTGCAGGTGCAAGACTGTAGCCAATGACCGTTGGCCGGACGGCGCAGTGCTTTGTGGGATGTGCCGCGGTCGAATAGACCGCGGACAGCCCGTAATGTTCGGCGTTCAGCGAACGCTAGAACATGCTATGTTCGAGTCGAACCTATGTTCGACTTGAACATGCAGCCCATCCTTAGTGAGCACTACAACTGCTTTTGGAGGGTAAACGGAACAGCAGGTAAGCAAAATGGTGGTATGTGTATGAGTAATGAGGTTGGGCTGTTACTTTGCTCTGCATGGGTCATGCCCATATTCATTTTACAATTATAATTTACTGTAAAGTCAGAGTAGCACTAGATGGATCCTGAATGTCTAGTTTGGTTCACTGCACTTAAGAAATATCACTGAAAGTTAACCTGGGGGTTGCCATTGCTGACCTCTGTCTGAAATTATCTGCAGTAGCTTTCAGTGGCTCTTCTCTGTCAAATTGAAAGGCTGTTCTGACTGAACAAAATTTCCCAGGGGTGTCTACTTCTGCACACCCACTTATTTTTTCCCAAATATTCCTATTGTCCATCAAGGCTGCCCATCAAAGTAGGAATATATGAAGGCAAGCTTTAACACTACCCAAAAGTGTTGGAGCTTTTCTAAATTAGAATAGCTTGACATTCAGGCAGAGGCACAAAAAACTGCTGCAGATATACACTGGCACCTCCTGGCTTCTTGTCATGTATTTTACACCATCAGCTTTTCCCTACATGCGCTTCTTTACATGATTCCTATTTTAGAAAATGACTTTTCCTTTTTAAAGCTATATATACAAATGAACCAATACTATTGGTCATTTTTAATGTTTCACTGTTCCATGTAACAATGTAATCTTATTAAATTAGCATATACTGTATAAGCATACTGCAAATTTCCAGTGCAATTTCAGATATTCAGAAAGTTGACCATTTTTTTGTGTTAGACTTTTTGTCCCCTTTCTTTTTCCTTTCTCTTTCCCTTTTAATTCTCATCTTCCCATCCTTACCTCCACTATGTTGCTTCTTGGAACTGCTTAGTAAACAGCATAAGCATTTAGGTCTGAAAATATTAGAAACTGGGTATATAACATAAATGTTAGCTTACTTACAGATTTGCTATCTGTGCTTGTTTGGACCCCATGTGGTACTATAACTTCTGTCTTGTATTCTTCTGTGATATTTCTAATCTTGTCTCACGGTATAGCTTCTTGATAGAAAGAGCTGCAGTAGCTGTAAAAGGATGTTCTTGTTGGAGGGGGTTTTATTCTCTCTACACAATATCACTGGATACAGTACTCGCTGTATGAGAGATAGTACTGACTACAAATTGCATTTAAACTCAAGCTTTACATGCCAGAAAATAAAGCTTTATATTATATAATTTCACACATTTTATTTAGAATCTGTATCCACTGTCCTTTCTGCATTTATCATCCTAAATAATTACATAAAGCTAAGTCATCTTCCTAAGTTCACTGTTTTATTGTGAGGCTGCTGTGAGCTTCATTGTTCAAAATGTGAAGCTACAATTAGGTTAGGGCTGGTCCAATGTCCACCTTTTTCTGTGATACATCGGATCTTATGTATAGTTTTTATACACCAAGTAAAAAACATTGTAGAAGAGGACAAAAGGACACAGCTAAAAAAAAAGTATGACAAAGGGGGAAGAATGGCTATTAAATATAACCGAAAAGGTACATGGTTTTTATGTTTCTCCTCTCAGTGGGGGAGATTGGTAAAAAAAAAATAACTGAGCACTGAACTCTAAATGACAATGTCACTATTCAAATTTAGCTTAGTATGAGTTTAACCTAAACCAGGACTGATATACAGTATGGGAGAGGTGTTGCCAACTAAAGGACTTATATTCTTGTCCATCTAGTGAAATGTAGGCAGCCCTGTGAGACAGCATGAGCCACTTCAGTGACCTGACTTTTCTCCACTTCTTACCAATTTTAAGCACTAAGCCTAGTTCACTGTCCCTAGCCTGTAACTAGACTATGAAGGAGCAACAGTAAACGGATGAAGTTATCTTTCTACTATTTCCTCCTGTGTGCTCTAGTGTACAGGGTATTACAAGAGGCTGACACCAAGTCACATTCAGTTACTTAATCTAGTTTCATTTTAAAATGTCATGTTTTTTTTTTTTTTACAATAAATAACTGCAATAGCTTAAGAGTTAGAGTTAAGCCTTAACACTGTTCGTGGTTGGGCTCCCTAAGGTTCTAAGTTCTCATGCAGAAATTCTAAACATAGCTATGTCACACTACCCTGATATACATCTGACATAAAGATTTAAATCTTATTAGCTTACAGTAAACCTATACAAACTTTTTGCAAATTACTTGTTTTTTCCGTTCCTTTTCTAAATAATTTTTTTTCATTAGATCCTCAGTTAATTGCCTGGTGTTGTGACCAGATTTACTTTAAAGTGTATTTAAACCAAAAAGCAAATATGTAATATATTGCAGCTTACTTCAGTCATTTATGAACAGAACCTGAAAACTAGCTCAGTCATGAAGGGGTTAAATATGGTGGCTGCATTTTTCCCCCCTTCATATCTGGTGATCTAGCTAGTGACACACTTCCTGTCCTAGGGTGGCTCCACTCTGTGGAGCAGTAACAGAGCTACCCTTGGGCAATACTATTGTCAACGGGTGGAAAGGGTATTGTTACATGCACTTGCAGATTTAGGCATTGTTCACGACTAACATAGTAGGTGCGTTTAGGAATACTAAATATGCTATTTAGAAGCAGTAGCTGTCATCCGTTCAAATTAATGATCAGGTCATGGTGGCCGCATTTGAAAAAGGCAGTGTGCTGGCACTCTGCATGTAATAGTATGTGATATGATTACGTGCAATTAGGAATAAATTACTCTCCCCGTCCCTCGATTGTGCATACAGGGATAGTGATCTGTCCTTAACTGCAAAATATAGGAACACCACATCCACAGTCCCTAACTGATAGATGCAAACGGCAGAATTGTTTTAGTTAATTACTTTGACAGCACAGTCGCATTTAAACATTTGCTCCATTAACTCCTACAGGTAAAAGAGAAAAATAATCATCCATTAGCTAACAGTAATTACATTTAATGGAGAAAACAAATATATGTGTTATGACTAATGTGTGATTCAGACTCACACTGTGCGAAATCGTTCAAGCCAGTGAATCAGAGAAAAACAATTAGCTTATTACTCATATTGCTCAAGAAAACAAAAAAAACCCTAAAGTTTACCAGCTGGTTAAACATTTTTAACATATTTGAAATGTACAAATGGATGTTACTGTATTAAAAATAATATATGTAAGTGTTTTGTGAATTAAACATACATAATTTGATCAAAACTAAAGTATATTCTGGAATTAACCCCTTCCCAACCGATGACGGAATTAATCCATCACAATTTTTCAAATGGTTAAAAACCGATGATGGAATAATTCCATCACATTTTAAAATTGTTTCACACTAAAATTGTATTTCACTCCTTGTATTTTGTGACCTACAACTCCCAAAATAAACTGAAACCCCAGACATATGATATACCCTATAAATCAGAACAAATAAAATAATTTATTATGAATAGCTTTCTGTTAACTACACTAATTATGTACACATTATTATTGCCAAAAGTGTGAAAAATTAGTTTTTTTTCCATTTGTCTGAAATTTGTATTAAAAAAAATGTATATATGCATTTGTCACATCAAACTACAATCCATTTTGTCCTTTAAAAGATGGTATATAATATGTGTAGGTGAAATGAATGAGGAAGACGGAAATTCTGGGTAAACAAACACATAACAAAAATTGCAAAATTGCTCCTTTCCCCAGGAACTAAAATAATTCTGAAGCTGTGTCACTGAGGGGTTAAAGAAAGATGCAATGTGTGTATTGTTAAATAATATTTCTGTCAGTGTCATTTTTTATATTGTTTATGGTGACTATATTTTTCTAGAATGCAGTTATTGGTTATCTCATGTCAGTAATTACAGCCTTGCTCTTTTCACACAGTCTACCTTATCTGAAGAGGTGTAAGATTAGAGAGAAAAAAGTAGGTTACTTGTAACACATAAAACATTAATAAGTCAGAGGAAGTTAGCTTTAGAAGATGTCTTAAAACTTTTTTTGGACCTGCCATTAAAATCTAAAATATAAAGATATTGTATTACAGCACAGAGGACCTGCTTTAAAGTTTGCTAAGCCAAGTACTACATGTGAAAACATATTTTCATTTGATCATTTCTTACATTTTTAATAGTACAGACATTCCTCGCTTTACGACTTACCTGCTTTACGACCACTCGCACTTACGACCGTCCTCCGATCGACCTCCAACCTTACGCGTCATCGTCAGTGCGACGTGTCGCCGGCGGAAGTGATTTCCTCCGTTCTTCACTGCGGGTCCCGGTAAGTATTTTATTGCCCGATTTACAGTACACTGTTCAGTACTGTACATCTGCAACACTATACAGTACTGTACTAATGCAGTACAGTACTGTATGGAGTTCCTCACTTAACGACCAATTCGTTTAACGACCTGGTCGTAGGAACGGAACTCGGTCGTTAAGTGAGGAATACCTGTAATTAAAATTAAGTGTTCACATATTTCATTTCTTATTTCAGACTGAAGTGAAAATTAGTACATTTTATTCTACTACTTACCCTAATTGAGTTTCTGAGCTAAAGTTTACCTACTGTGTACGCAATCATTGTGCGGGCCACATTACAAGGTCCGGCGGGCCGGATTCGGCCCGCGGGCCTTGTGTGTGCCACCCCTGAGCTAGATAAACAGATGAAGTACACATACTCTATGTAAACTAGCTCATCTGCAAAAAAATGTGTAATTGTGTTCTGACAGTCTGTCATCCCGGAAGTCCTATCACACTGCATAGCAGGGTACCTGACCTCTGCCTTTTCTTAAATGCCATACAGACTGGTCAAAGACACACCCTGGACCCAAATTTATGCTCTAATTAATACTATATTGAAGTGTAATCTGATCAAAAATCCGTGGGAAGCACTTCTACATAAGCCCGTAACTGGTTTGCACAAGGATCAACAATGCTTGATTTCTAACATATTCATGGCTGCTAAACAGACAATTGCTAGATCCTGGAAATCCCCTAAACGTAGTTATGTGGAGGTTAAAAACACGTCACAGGTGTGCTGATAAATGAACAATTGACCGCTATCTTGGATGATTCCTACTCTAAATTCGAGAAAAATTGGGAACCTTGGATCACCTTTGATAGTTCGTTGAATTTTGACCCAGACCTTCTACGGATTTGATGGGTTATGTGTACCCCCTAGACATGTGCAATTCGCTTCGTTACGAATCGAAATTCGTACGAATTTCCTGAAATTCGTAAAATCGGAAGCATCCGAAATCCGAATTGCAGTTTCCGAATTATATTCGAAATACGAAATTCCGTTAACGAATTTCGGATCCGAATTTCATTGAAACGGGAACTAATATTACCCCTGTAAATGAGGTTGAACAACATGACAAGATTTTTTTTTAATCTGAAATACGAAATTCGGATCCGCTGCTGCTGAGGGTTGCATTACAATACAGGAAGGAAATACGAAATTCCGTTAACGTATTTTCGCTCCGTTACGAACATTCACTATGATGAAGTTAAAAAGCAAAATACCTTTGTTAATATTGGAGTCGATGCCTTGATGGTAGTTTTTTTTATACGAAATTCGGATCCGAAATCCGTTAACGTAATTTCGTATTTCGTTTGGTTGACCAATCAGAGGTTTTCTCTTCTGCTGCTGAGGGTTGCATTACAATACAGGCAGGAAATATGAAATTCTGTTAAGGTATTTTCGTTCCGTTACGAACATTCGTTATGATGAAGTTAAAAAGCAAAATACCTTTGTTAATATTGGAGTTGATGCCTTGATGGTAGTTTTTTTTATCCGAAATACAAAACAGAATTTCGTATTTCGTATTAAAAAAAAAACTACCATCGACTCCAAAATTAACAAAGGTATTTTTGCTTTTTAACTTCATCATAACCAATGTTCGTAAAGTTACGAAAATGTGACAAAACTAACGAAAATTCGTATTTCATACGCATCCAAATTGAGTTTCGGACACGAAATACGAAATAACGGATATTCCGAAACGAAACACATTTTCTGACGGCGCACAAGTCTAGTATCCCCTGCGATATAGTTAGTACTTTTTAATGCTCTATTCCACTTTTCCTGAATCCGCTCGACATATTGTTCTCATTGGGCAGTATCCCTGTATCCCTGTTTTTGTTTGGAGCTTTGATTCCAAGAGTCTATTCTAAGAGCCTATTCTCATAGGGGCCGAACAGCAGTGAGTGAATAGCCGAATGCCGCTCTGTGGTACCGAGCAGAATAGAAAAACAGTTTAAAAAAGTAGAAAAAGAAATAGAAAACGATTAGCAGAGCCGGAGGTGATATGAAAGCCGACTCTGCTGCGTTCTCATGGTACTGACACATCAGCGTCAGTACCATGAGAGCTCAGCAGAGTCGGCTTTCATATCACCTCCGGCTCTGCTAAACTCTCATTGTAATGCAGGGGGGAGAGAGCACCCCCCTGAAATGATGACAGATAGCAGAGGAAGCAATAGATTATTTGCTATCTGCAAGTTTCTTTTTTTTTTAGTATTCTGACAGCTGCTGCCGTCAGAATAAAAAAAGATGGCAAAGGAATGCATAGCTAGATTCCTATTGGCTATTTCAATTTGCAATATGCAATAGCAAGCTGGCTATTGCACCCGTCCTCTGCCGCTGTCAATCACTAGAGAGGACCTATTGGAGAATTCAGGTCCCCTCTGCTTATTGACAGCAGCAGTGGGCAGGTGCAATAGCTAGTTTGCTATTGGCTTTTGCAAAGGGGAATAGCCAATAGGAATGTAGCTATGCATTCCTATGCTGTTTTTTTTAAACTGACGGCGGCCTACGGCTCCGATGTCAGAAGAAAAAAAAAACACAGCACGGAAAGGTTTACTCTGCTCAATCGAGCAGAGTAAACCTTTCTGGGAGAAAGTGTTTCTCTCCCGGGCGGCCAGGAGCCGCTACTTAATAGCAGGAGACTCCCAGAGCGTCCCTGGTTACCTGGTAACCAGGGACGCTGATCTGTCTCTGCAAGCGGCCGGAGCCAGCCGTGAGATGAAGGCTGGCTCTGCCCAGCTGTCGGTAGCAGGCTGTCAGCAGGGAAAGGTTTACTCTGCTCGATCGAGCAGAGTAAACCTTTCTGGGAGAAAGTGTTTCTCTCCCGGGCGGCCAGGAGCCGCTACTTAATAGCAGGAGACTCCCAGTGGAGGGGGGGGGTCAGGTTTTTAAAGACAGAATGTTTGGAGTTTAAGTAATACCATTTATTGGCTTCTTTAGGTTTTTAAAGATGCAAGCTTTCAAAATTTGTTAGTTTGCTTTATCAGGCTTCATATATTTCTGAAAATGGTTCTGAAACCTACATATTTATATGCAGAGTTACAAGAAAGAACAATGAAATAGCAATGGAAAAGCAATCAACTGTTTTTTCTTGACATAGGTGTGTGGTAAAGGCTAATGTGAAGGGTCAGGCTATAGAGATAGGAGTCAGGGGTGTTATTGGGTAACACCTCCCTTTGTATTAATTCACAACGGCCTTTACCACTCACACAAGAAAAAACTATTGTAATTTTTTGTCCTTTTTAAAAATACTTATATTTTATTGCTTCTCCGTGTAACTCGGTGTGTCTCAGAACCATTTTTAGAAATGTATAAAGTCTGGTTAAGGGATCTAAGGAATCTCAAAAATGTGCTTCTTTAAAAACTTATGTTATCTAATAAACAATATCACCTAAACTCCAAACATTCTGCACTAAATGGCTGACAGTGCAATACTCCACTACTGGTGAAATAGACAAATAAGCACTTCTTCTTTCGTGACTTGACATAAGCTGCATCTGAGCAATACAAACATTTCACTGTTAGTAGCAGGTAAAGAGATAAAGTAATTTTAACACCTCAGCTTTGTTTTTTCTTGCATTAAAAAAAGTTAGTAAAAGGTTTATATATTCGATGAATCAAATGGTTTTATCACTCAGTGTAGCAGGTAATAATAACATTTTAAATGACAAAGCATGTGATATAAAGTACTACCCATTATTGCATCAGGCGCAACAAGCATAGTTTCTAGTGCTTTGTGTTAGTTGCACTGGTCTTGTACTTAAAGTTGCACTTTTAACAAACACTGAGTTGAAATGCTTGAATGACAGCAGATGTACCTGCCAAAAGGTTAGTATTTCCTTCCATCCAACCCAGGGGCTGACTGGCAACTTTTAGCCCAGGGGGCAAGTACAACACAGAGGCCATGATGCAGCGACTTGGCCCCCCTCCCGTTCTGCCTCTTCCTCCGCCATGGCAATCCATGTAACGGTAGTTTGAATGGTCGCGAGATGTGAGGACTCCTAGTAAGTCCATCAAAGGGACGACTGGCTAGGGGATGGTGCTCTCCTCCCACTGTGCTCCCTACATGGTTCTGGCCTAACTCTGCTTCCTGTCCGCTACTTAGGCACTCTCACCCACTTTGGGCCACCGGACTTCTAGGCTGTGAGCTGTTGGGAGGATAGTGGGAGGAGCCAGACAGTGTCAAAATCAGTGTTCTATAATTTTTCTCGACCCCATACATTTTCTCGACCGTGTCACTTACGGTGGGGCCGTGTCATTCGAATCACCTGTGTTCACGACCCCCTTTCTTCATGCACACCTGGAAGTAACGCGGTAGATACATTTTTGGGTTGAGGAAAATTATAGCACACCAGTAGCGGAGGGATACCTCGTCAGTGCGGTACACGACCGCTGTGACCCTGGTAGTTCTGCCACTGACTCCAAGCTGTAGAGCAGGGGAAGCCAAACTCCGGCCCTCCAGCTGTGGTGGAACTACAAATCCCATGAGGCATTGCGAGATTCTCACAGCCACAGACATGACTCCCGGAAATAGATGCATCATGGGATTTGTAGTTCCACCACAGCTGGAGGGCCGGAGTTTGGCTATCCCTGCTGTAGAGGGACTACAAATCTTAGCACATTATATAGCAATGTAGTTTAATACCATCAGCTATAGAAGACTACAACTCCTAGCAATACATTATAAAGCAATGTAGAGTAATACCAACAGCTATAGAGGACTACAAATCACAGCAATACATTATACAGCAGTGCAGAATAATAGTATATTCATTTGCTACATACTCTTTGCTGCTGCTCTGCTCCAGGGTGTCAGCCTGATGTCTTGGTCAGAAGGTCTCAGGGGGGTGTGGAGGGTCTCAGGAGGGGTGTGGAGGGTCTCAGAAGCGGTGGGGAGGGTCTCAGCAGGGGGAGATGTGCTGGCAAGGGAAGAGCTGTAAGCATGCACCGTGTGGTTCCCCAGAAGTCTATTGCGTGGTCCCCAGCAAACATAGGACCTAGCACAGCCAAATCAATTTGAAAAATTAAAGCACCGGTATCGGTTTTTTGTATCAGGGCACTCTCACCAATACTGGTGTCAGGGGATCCCTGGTCTGAAGGCCTTTGTAGGTGTCAAAACTCATGTGTAATAACACTAGCTAGGACTATGTCACCCAGTATGCGCGCCCAGACTTGCTCCACTCTCCTTCTGCTTTTTCTGTGAAGAGTTTATAACGCAGAGTGCAGGGTCAGTGGTGTCATGCAGGGTGCAGAAGTCAGTGTTGTAACACAGAGTGTAGAGGTTAGTGGTGTCATGTAGAGGTCAGCAATGTAATGCACAGTGCAGTGGTCAGAAGTGTAATGCACTGTTGCACTGTACAGACGTCAGTGGTGTAATGCAGTGTGCAGTGGTCAGCGGTGTGATGACAGTGCAGAGATTAGCAGTGTAACGCAGAGTGTAGTGGTCAGTGGTGTAACGCACAGTACAGAGTTCAGCAGTGTGATGCATAGTAGAGGGATAGCAGTATGATGCACAATAAAGAGGTCAGCAATAACGCACAGTACAGAGGTCAGCAATAACGCACAGTACAGAGGTCAGCAATAACGCACAGTACAGAGGTCAGCAGTGTGACGCACAGTACAGAGGTCAGCAGTGTAATGTAGAGGGTCAGCGGTGTAATAAAGAGGTCAGTATGTAACGCAGTGCAGAGGACAGCAGTGTAATATAGAGATCAGAGATTACTATGTACGCAGTGCAGAGGTTAGCGTTATCATATAGAGGTCAGCGGTGTAATGTAGAGGTCAGAGGTCAGTATGTAAGCAGTGCAGAGGTCAGCAGTGTAATGTAGAGGTCAGTGGTGTAATGTAGAGGTCAGGATGTACGCAGTGCAGAGGCCAGCGGTGTAATGTGGAGGTCAGTGTGTAATGCAGTGCAGAGATCAGGGGTGTAATGTAGAGGTTAGTATGTAACAGTGCAGAGGTCAGTATGTAACGCAGCGCAGAGGTCAGCAGTGTTATGTAGAGGTCAGTATGTGCGCAGCGCAGAGGTCAGCTGTGTAATGTAGAGGTCAGAATGTACGCAGTGCAGAGGCCGGCGGTGTAATGTAGAGATCAGAGGTCAGTATGTACACAGTGCAGAGGTCAGTGGTGTAATGTAGAGGTCAGTATGTACGCAGTGCAGATGTCAGC
>NW_017307240.1:404591-441838 GCF_000935625.1 Nanorana parkeri | reverse complement strand
GGGGCGCCGGCGGGGGCCGTTTCTAAAGGCATCAGAGAGGCCCGGGGGGCAATTGCCACCCTGCCCCCCGGCCCAGTCCGCCCCTGATCCAACCTGATATGTACACAGCCCTGCAAGACAGCCCAATCAGGATGGCAACCTAACTTTTACGTGATATACAGTAGTTAAGCAATAAAGCTAGGGCACACCCCTCCCCAGCTTGTGATTGAACAACAAACGAGCAGCAGTAGACTGATGAGTTGATCTCTCTCCTCTTCTCTCAGCATGTTCATTGTCAGCACATGTGTACTCACTGGCTGGCTCAGATGCTTCCTCTCCCACCCTGAGCTGTACTGTACAGGGAAATTAAAGGTGATAGAAAGATAGATTTATGTACTTACACTAGTTGCAGTTAAAACTGTACCTAATGTGTTTTAGTGAATACATTAGCAAATTAAATGTTTTAATTAAGTGTTTTAATATCTGCTTTGAGTATAGCAATAAAGCAGAATTTAATTTAGGAAAAAATCACACACTATGCATGCAGGGTTGTTTCTAGCCATTTAAGTATCCTAGACTAGAAACTTATTGCCGAACCTGCCCTCCATGTTACAAATGCAATGCAATGCTGGTAAATTGGCAAAACAAACAAGCAACCCTTATGATTGGTGTACAACACAAGCTCTGTAGTGTCTTTTTGAGTTAGTATAGGTAAAGAAGTATATTAGATAACTATCTACTTTATCTCATTCAGCATTGTTTTTAAAAGGCGTGGGGAAATGTAAAATAAATGTACTTAAAAAACAAATCGGAGGGGCGCATGCGCGTGGCTGTCGATGTAGGGCGGTGAGTGAGACGGCTCCGCAGTTCCCTCGGAAAAACTCCCCATAAGCACGGAGCTAACAACTCCCCAACAGCCAAGAACGTTCACACTACTCTCGGCTTACCTCGCAGTATAGAACATGTCTAACACCGGGCAGCGCAGAACCCAGAAATCCCAACAAACGGGGAAACCCATAGCTGAGGCCTTAGCTCAAGCCTCTGCCAAAATGGCAGCTCCCTCCACCTCACGCACGACACCTCCACAGGCAGTTTCTGCATCGAGCAGTGACATGGAAGAAGAGGGACACGAAGACCCCTGCCAGCAAAAACGATCCCACAGCAACCTGCTTCATCAGTTTGACACAATGCTACAAAAGGCACTCCAGGTGACCTCAAAGCAAATCACAGACCGTCTCCTGAAGGAAATACGTGAGATAGGCTACCGTACAGTGGCCCTAGAGGATAGATGTGACGATATCTCCCATGATCTTGCGGATCAGGGGAAAGAACTGGACACTTTACGAGATGACAACAAAATACTCCTATCTAAACTGGAGGATATGGAGAATAGATCTCGCAGATCTAACTTCCGCATCAGAGGCCTACCGGAACACATCACGGATCTATTCGCCACGGCCCTCGCTCTATTCCAAGAACTGGCTCCGGAGCTTCCAGCGGACCGTCTAGCAATAGACCGCATCCACTGTACGCTGACCCGCAGAAGTGGGCGGCCCACCGCGGGATATATTGGTAAAACTTCACTTCTTCCGCACGAAGAAATCACTGCTTGCAGCGGCCCGAGCCAAGGCCTCCCAAGCACCGCTCACCTTCCGGGGCAATGAGTATCAACTCTTCACAGATCTTGCCCCCTCCACCATAACGAAGATGAGAGCTTTGAAGCCATGTCTTGAAGTCCTCACTAAATGCCATATCCCTTACATGTGGGGATACCCTTTTCGCCTACTTTTTTCCTATGGCGGGAAACAACACTCCTGTGGCACACTTGAATAAACCCAGGCCAAGATGGCGGCCTTGGGCCTCACAGACCCCCGCTCGACTACTCAAGACCCGCATGGCACACCACCCTCTACCTCCAAACGCACCCGCAGCGACTCCGATCACAACCACTCCGGGGACTCCCGTGGCCCGGCGAACAAGATGACACCTCGACCAAGCCCATCAGACTGAACTTTCCGGTTATAAAAAGGTACTCTTTCTTTGCCTCCCTTGTCACCCTTGACGGACACTTCACAGGGTGGCCTGGAGCTTGTCTCCAAGATCCGCACCATTGAGTCTGGCAATTGTAGCCCCTGCTGGCGCCCCTCACCTTCCCTTAACTCCTGCAATCCCCCGAGCTGACCTAGTTGGGCCGACATATGACCCACATTCCACGAGCCTAACAACTGCTGTTGGCTGCACTGACCTCTAACACGGGAATAGGTCATGTCCCTGCACCAGCCACTCGAGTGGTCGATGACTTCCAACCACCGCCAATTTTCGGCCCTGTGCATAATTTCTTCTATCACCAGCACCAAGTCCAGCTCTCTTGGATCAACCGACAGTTGGCTCCACCAACCAACCCTTGCTGAAGACCCACTAACTAGCTAACACTCCTGAACCTCATCCACACCGGTCCTTCCCACTGTTTTCGCAGGAGGATGGGGATGTGCTGCCTGGCCTACCCCGGGATACCCTTTATTAAGCAGGTGTGCAACCCTACATATCTTTATAATTCCCCCAACTTTAAACACACACCGATACTCCTATACCCTTCAAACCAAGGGCAAGGCGCCCCCCTAAGATACTTTAACAACCTCCGCTGCCATCATCACAACACCCCGAGCTTCATAGAGCCCTACTTTGACCCCCAACCCCTGGGCCCGGCCGGCAGCACTTCCCCAGAATGTCTCTTATAGTTACTTTACAATAATTTTGCAGTATGTTGATTTCTGCAAAGCACGATTGTTTTATTGTGTTAAGTTGAATGTTTTTAGTTTCACACCGCCGAACTATCTTGGCGTAAGAACAGTATATGTTTTTCCAAGGGAGCATGTCACTGTGCTCCCCGACCTTGGGTAGCCTGAGTTCCATTGGACTCCACTACCCAACGCTACCTCGTTGTTGCGGATATATTCCGCCCGCGGTACACAACGCTACTGGTTGCTACTGCATCCACCATGTTTCCATCCTTTCCTCTTCTCCTCCCTTTACTCTGTCTTCTCCCTGTACTGCTACTCTCTTGCCTCTCCCCTCCATCAGGTGAAACACCGGAGACCAATGTCGCAGCTACGCTGAGACTCCTCCCACTTAAGGGCAGACGAATCTGACACCTTACACCCCCCAGTCGCAATGCCCTTGAAAATATTGAGCCTCAATGTACAAGGCCTTAACTCCCCCAATAAACGCACACGAGCATTTCACTTTTTTAGATCCTCTCATGCCGTCATAGTCTGCCTACAAGAGACCCGCTTCTCTACTAACTCCTGCCTTAAATACTTTAGTGCTCAATACCCACATATCTACATGGCTAACGACAACTGTAAGCGTAAAGGGGTTCTCATCGGCTTTCGCCGATCAGCCAATTTTGTCTGTCACTCCACCTCCCGAGATCCCCTGGGCAGATATTTGATCCTCACAGGGCTATTACATGACACTGAGATCACTCTGATCTCCTACTACGCTCCTAATTCGGATCAGATTGCTTTTTTCAGAGATCTACTGGAGAAGGTACAAGCATGCAGTTCGGGCACTGTCATCATGTGTGGAGATTCTAACCTTGTTCTTGTTCCCCACAGAGATAGATCCAAATACTCTTCTACTTACTTACTCACACTCTGCCAAAACCTTCCGAGATCTTCTGGCGAACCATTCCCTAGTTGATGGCTGGAGAGTGGCAAACCCTAACAAGGTAGATTACACCCATTATTCACACCCAAATTACGTCTTCACCAGGACTGACCACATCCTCATCTCCCCCAGCATGATACCATCCATCATTCACTCACACCTACTTCCAGTCCAATGGTCAGACCACTCTGCGGTCTCCATGCTTCTCTCAGACGTGTCCCCCAAGGGCACTTCCATCACCTGGACATTAAATGATTCTCTTTTATCTGACCAAATTATCAAAGACACCATGACCTCATATCTGACGGAATACATTTCCCACAATGACACGCCAGACATATCACCGACTTTGCTATGGGAAGCCCACAAACCTGTACTTCGGGGAAAACTCATCCAATTGGCCTCAAATATTAAGACAGACTTCGACGCCTCGCGATTCTAGAACAGGAATACTATTCTTGTGCACAAAGCTTCACTCAGACCCCCACAGTATCCAACAAAACCAAATTGGAAGCCGCACACCACGCACTCAACTTACTACTAACTGACCATGCGGCTAAACAACTCCACCGCACGGCTCATAAATACTACTTGAAGGGAAACAAAGCTGACACCCTTTGGCAAACAAATTGCGCGCGCTAGACCCCTCAAACTGCGCACTACTTCAGGTTCCCTTACCTGCAACCCCACTGCCATACTTGACCTCTTTCATCAACACCTCTCCTCTTTATACTCCACATCAGAACCATTCCGCGCGGAAGAATCAGACAAATTCTTTGAAGGATTAAACCTCCCCTCACTCTTAACATCTCATAAAACAGCTTCAGATGAAAAGATTATGGAAAAGGAAGTTCTGCATGCCATTACATCGCTTCCCAAGGGCAAGAGACCCGCCTCGGACAGCTTCACAGTTCCCTACTACACCACCTTTAAAAGCCAACTAGCGCCCCTCTTGACAGCTTCCTTTAACCACCTACGCTCAGGTGCACCCCTAGGCAGACAATCACTCACAGCATCCATCTGCATGATACCTAAACCCAATACTGACCAAACCCACTACTCCAATTTCCGGCCCATTTCGTTACTTAATGTGGACGTAAAATTGCTAGCCCAAATACTAGCTAATAGACTGAACCGAGTGATAGGTCGACTTATCTCAAATTACCAAGTTGGCTTTATACCCCGAAGGCAAGCAAGTGACAATATCCGCAGGCTCACAATACTCACGCACATTGCTACAACAAATCGCGTCCCTACAATGCTGCTATCACCCGATATTAAAAAAGCTTTCGATATGGTGTCTTGGCCTTACCTCTTGAACATCCTCAGACGTTGGGGATCTGGTCAAAACTTCATAACATGGATAACTGCTCTATATAACAAACCTTTGGCTCAAGAAAAATACTCTGGCTACCACTCCCCAATGTTCAATATCTTACGGGGCACAAGACAAGGATGTCCCTTGTCCCCTTGTCCCCGCTCCTCTTTGCCTTGGCCCTAGAACCCCTAGCATGTAAAATTTGCTCTTCCCCAGACGTCACCGGTATCCATTATGCTAACACCACACACAAAATCTGTCTCTTCGCGGACGATGCCCTACTTATCTCACTAACCCCATCATTTCTCTACCAAACCTCACACAAATTCTCAAACATTTTGCCTCCATATCAGGTCTCACAGTCAATTAATCCAAGTCCTCAGCCCTTAACATCTCCTTACTTCCCTCATTAGTGGCATCCCTACAGGCACAATTCTCCTACCGGTGGTCCTCGGACACACTCCCATACCTCGGCATTAATCTTACCCCATCCTATCATACGTTATATAAAGCCAACTACCCAGCGATGATCACCTCCTTAACCTGGGGTCAAGTTACCGCCTCTCCTGGCTAGGTAGGATAGCAGCAATAAAAATGTCCTTTCTACCAAAACTTTTATATCTATTCAGAGTCCTACCAGTGGCGGTCCCTCCCTCAGTCCAAGCCTTTTACAGTCCCAAGTATTCCACTTCATCTGGAACGCAAAGCGCCCAAGAATCCCCCGCCGTACACTTTATCTCCCAAGAACTCAAGGCGGGCTAGGAGTCCCCAATTTTGTGAAATACTTTCAAGCCGCACAGATTGGACAGTTGACTAAATATCATGCCACGTCTGAAATCCCTGGGTGGGTAGCCTTAGAGGAAGCATTCCTGCCATCCACCTCTGCTGCCAACTTCCTCTGGACTCCCTCGAAAGGCAGACCCAATATAACAAACCCCATCACCTCCTTCTCCCTCCGACTCTGGGACTCTCTTAACCGCTCCACTAGACTGATCTCACACTTACCGCTACCCTCTTTCTTACACAACCCTGACTTCCCACCAGCCCACTTAAACCCCTCCTGCTTTGCAACGTGGGTTGTTAAAGGTCTTGCACTCCAAACGACATCGGGGGTGAAATCCTTTCCGTACCTACAAGACCATTTTGCTCTCCCGCCCAAAGAAGTATTCCACCCAAGGAAGTATTCCACTATCTTGATGCATGGCACCTTAAGTCCATTTGAAAAAATATGTTGAGATGATCCTCATGCTCCAGGTACCATTTCAACCATCTACTCGTCACTACTGCTACAGCCCAACCCGCTCACCCACACTTACATATCCCACTGGAATCAGGATTTGGGGTCCCTTCTTGAAGACGACATGTGGCAAAACTCCTGGCTGAATACAAAGTCCAGCTCGAGATGCTCCAGTTTATTAGAAATCAACTATAAGGTTATGATGCGCTGGTACTTGGTACCTGTGAGGGTAGCCAAATTTAACCCATCTGCCTCACCACTCTGTTTCTGGGGATGCCCTGAATAGGGGACATTCTACCACACCTGGTGGCAGTGCCCGACTGTCTCAAAATTTTGGGAACAAATTTTCTCCTTACTCTCCTCTCTATTTCACTTAACCGTTAATAAGGATCCCAAATTTGCATTGATCAACTGCAAACCAGGGGGCCTCTCGAGGTCGGCCTTCAAAATGTCCTTACACGTCCTAACATCCACAAAAAGAGAGATAGCAAAATCATGGCTCACAAATAAGCTGAGTGTCTGCAATGTTAAGAGACACGTCAATTGGGTAATGTCACATGAAAAGAGGACGGCTCAACTTGAACTCACCATGCCCAAATTCGAAAATCTATGGTCATGCTGGTCAGAGCCACAAGCACCATCTGACACTCATCGCCAGCTCCTCCTCTTATGAGGATATTCTCATAAAGATCTCACGTACTCTAGTTGGATTCCGGTGTTTCACCTGACATCTCCACTCATACCCCCCCCCATCCTTCTTCTTCCTTCTCTCTTTCTTCCCCATTCCTTCTGATCTCTTCTTTTTCAGCCTCCTCTTACACCCCTCCTATCACTCTTTTATACCTCTTCATAAGCTTATCTTAAGTTGTATGGCAGCCCACCTTGATGGCGAGGCTTACTCTGTGCTCAACAAATGGGAGACCTAAGCTGCCAACTTGATGCTGGACCCCAGCCCCTCATAGGCTAACTCTTATACCCATCATCTCACCAGCTCGTCTCCCGGATGTGCCCAGAGAGACCAACCTTTTGCTCACATGATGTACCTTCTTAGAACTTTATAATAAGCACCTATTATCCTGTCAGAATGTCATCAGCAACTCTGTACTGCAGTGTTTTACATTGTTCATGCATACTTATGCAATGTATGGTTTGTTACTGTGGTCATTTTTCTTCTGCATAATAAAAATTCAGATGAAAAAAAACAAACAAATAAATCTTAACCTCTTTTGCTGCAAAATTGTTGATCTTATCATATAACAGTTTTCTAGATACATATCTGTATAAACTTGGGCCATCCTAATTAGGTGTCATTTTTTAATATTGTGCATTTGCTTTAATATTGTGCATCTGTTTGGTTGTGAAGCTCTTGGCTCTGAGAAACTGTGTAAATCCTGCAGCTCACCTTGATGTCCCCAGGTTGCAAAGAGTGTTTAAATTCCACTTGTGCCCAGAATATTGACATTACATTATGTACACATTAGTTAGCACTAAAAGAGCTTTAAAACAAGCCTGACATTTCTAGCTGCTTTTAAATTAGAACATCAACTAAAAGTTTTTTCTTTGGATTCCCCTTCTCCAGGATAAAAATCCTGGCATTCTGCTTTAATATTAGGTTATTTACTCTCAAAGATCCCTTTAAATCACACAAAAGACTCTAGTCAGGTTTCAGTCAGGGAGGGTCAGCAAAAGCGGTCAGGCAGTGCTACCTCCTGCACCTCTCACCATAGAGCAAGGATATACTGTATGGAATGCAATGGATATGGCTAGGAATACACCAAATGTTTGGCCTCCAAAACATATCGGACGGAAATGGTACTTTCGCCAAAATACCGAAAGTATCATCTTTCGGCCGAAATTGCAGTGCATCTATAGTTTCTCCCCTCCCTCCCCCCACTTTGTGCTGCTCTGTGTCCCCTCTGACACAGCATCCAGCAGATAGGAGAGAAACTGTCAGGAGGCAGAGCGGGGCAGGGAGGAGAGTGGTATTGTTGTTGTCAGAGGAGGCTGAGCTCTCCTCCCGCACTGCCCTGCTCAGCCTCCTGTGACAGATCAGAATGGAGAGCAGTGTGGTGGAGGAGAGAGCTCTGAGTGGCAATGTTACAGGAGGCCGAGCTCTCCCCTCACACTGTCCCGTTCAGCTTCCTCTGACAGATCAGCTGTCAGAGGAGGCCCAGCCCCTCCCTGCACCGCTGGCTCAGCCTCTTGTGACATCGAGTCTGGATGGAGACTGGACAGAAGCAGTCAGCAATCAGTGATTGCTGACTGTTTGTAAATAGTTGAGGACATAGTATGTTTACGTGTCCCCAATTATGAATGAAGAGGAGGTGCTCTACATCATGTCCTGTTCATTCATGATTGTCGACATGGTAAACATAATATCTCCACAAGTTATGAATGAACAGGAACATTCAATATAGAGGCTTCTTTCTGTTCATTCATAACAGGGGCTGCAGAAAAAGAGATTGACGACTCTGTGTCCTCACTCTCTTTCTCTATTTTAAAAGAGAAATATCAGGGGTCTGTTTAGACCCCTGATATTTCTCCGGAGCCCATGGCAGTAAAGTTTAAAAATATAAATATTTAATACAAATAAATAAAGATAAAATATAAAAAAATTATAAAGTGTAGAAAAAAAATTAATAACAATAAAATATTTAAAAATATTAAAAAGGTCAGAAAAATAATAATTTTTGGTTTCGGTCTGACATTTTTTTAAATTTTCGGTTTCGGTTCAAAATTTAATTTCAGTGCACCTCTAGATATGGCCCCTATTCCTTATTGGAGATGAGTGAACTCAGCAATGTTCAATTTGCTGGATGTTTGCTGAACCCAGTGGGAAATCTACAAACCCAAACATAGGGTCTGGACCCCACTGTAGTCTGTAGGAAGTGAATCATGCTTTTTTTTCCTGCCCTTTTTCAAGGCTAATTTGCAAAATTGTGTTAAAACATTTGTAAAAAAATATAAGTGCATTCTTTACGATTCACTTATAATACATAATAAATATATCTAATTATCACAAACAAAGTATAATCAGTGATTTTTTTTTCTTTTTGGTTATGTTTTGTTTCAGTTAGTTGGAGGGGGGGAGGAATGGAGGGATTTGAGGATGTTTGATTGTCGAATAATAAAATGTAGAGAATTTAAGTTATTTATAAGTTATGGAATGGTATGTAAGATGTTGAATTTTTTAATATATATTTGTGGAATGGAAAGAAAATGAATAAATATTCTTAAAAAAATAAATCTGCAAATTCTGCCAATCTATGTAAGCAGGTCTCTAAGAAATCCTTTTGACCAGCATTGGGTACATAGATATTGACCAAAGCTACTGTGTGACCAGTGGTTTCCCTATTTTTAAAAAAGTATTCTGCCAGTGTCTTTCATGTAGTGGTCCATCAATTTCCAAGGGGTCTGTGTGTAGATGAGAATGCATACTCCTTCAAAGGTAGAATTACTAGAAGGGCTATGATAAATAATAGGAATCCGGTGAAGTAATAATTTAGGCACTGTTTTGTCTAAAATGGGTTTCCTGAAGGAAAGATATACGAGTTAAACCCTACAGATGTCTCCTGAGCAGCAGGGGAGAGTCATTGGGGGGAATTTATCCCAACTGGAGCAGACAAAATCTGAAACAGCTGTGCATGGCAACTAATCAGCTTCTCTCTTTAGTTTGTTCAGTTTCATTTAAAAAATGAAAGCGAGAGGCTGACTGGTTGCCATGCACAGTTGCTCCAGATTTGGTCTGCTCCAGTTTTGATAAATTCCCTTCTTTGTATTTTAATCGGATGCCAAACCATTATATTTAATTTTATAGGTGTTAATAAAACTGCATATATATTTTGAGTGATATTTCTAAATTGGTATGTAGTAGTCTTTTTTGATAGGTTAGGAATGTGGTAAAGTTTCTGAACTGTTGGATACCAAAAACAATAGAAGAGGTTAGAGACCATTTAGGAGTAGGGAATTTATGTGTATAAAGGTTGGCAAGTGCATGGCACTATATAACCCTGAAGAAGAATTGGCTAATTGCCACAAAACACATGGAGCGTTGTTTTGTGGGAGCACAAGAACAAAAATTGTAATATATATATATCAGTTAACCAGTTCTTCGATTTGGTGGCTACAGTAGTGCAGAGTTCACACAAAGTTATAAGCTTACTGGATTTTTGGCAAGTATTTATTACATTTATAGAACAGATATTAAAACACAAACAGAATAAAAGGGAGCAAATAGATGCAGTTCATTATTACATATCCTTTAAGAAAATGATAGCCGCACCTTGAATATAGATTACCTGGATCTTTCAATCCTGTTCAACTTGTTTTACCCAAACCTATCTATTCCATATGGCTGTAATATGTTATAATGGAGATTCTCTGCGAAAATTCACATAATTCACAGAATAATGCATGAATGATAATATGATTGACGACTTTTATTTTACATTGAATCCATCAGTAGAGAAATCAATTGCTCCTTTATAGAAAATGTTGTCTTCAGTTTAGCTACATCTATCAGCATTGCTGTTATTTTAATAGCACATACATTTCATGATTACACTGCAGTTATTTTGATACAAAAATGCTATTGTAGCATAAATTGGATCAGTGAAGTGTTGGTGTAATTTTAACCACAGTACTGTTGTTTCAGTTACTTGTGGTCTTACATTAATTCTGTTTATATTTATACCATTGCCAATTAATTATTTAGAAAACTCTTCTCATAGTAAAATATTTTATCATGGATATGGTGTGGCTTTTAATTTTTTTATTGGCTCTCGCAGTAATTATCTTTTTTTGGGTTTTTTTTTTTTTGCTTGCCAGTGGCTTTAAATGTATATAGCATTAATGTAAGGATTTCTTTTTTATCTTGCCCCTCTCTGCATAGAGCATCACATCTGCTATACAAGAATGGACATTGAGAAACAACATTTTTATGTTTATTTTCTTTTACTGAATACATTATATTATTATTATACAGGATTTATATAGTGCCAACAGTTTGCGCAGTGCATTACAATATATGGAAGACATTACAATCACATTACAACTCAAGACAAGATGGTAAGGAGGGCAGTATATTAAAATAAAACAAACAAAACAAAAAAAAATAATAAAAAATAAATAAATATATATATATATATATATATATTATATACATAGTATATAATTTAACACTGTGATATTTAAAAAAAGAATTATCCACACATGCACAATGCATATAGTATCAATAATCTATGAGTAAACTATGGTCTCCACTTAAACCACATCTGCAACACCTGAAAGACAGCTGAGATTTGGGACACCTGTTTCCCAAGACACACGTGGTAATTGCAATTTTTTATATAGATGATGTATTACAGAGAACCGAGGCAACAAAAACTCAGTTATCTGTCCCCCAAAACACATGCTGTTCCGCATGTTCCAACATGCATGCAGTGTTGGCTGTGCCATATGTAACTATGTAACCATGTAACTATCAAGGCTGTGACCCCATAAAGGGGTGAAGGATAATTTACAATGATATAGATCTGTTTTCCAAAATGCATGTTGTGTTGGCATGTTCTCGTGAGGGCAGAAACACTGTAAATCACATTTAATTTGTGACCCCAGAGAGGGGGGTGAAAATGTTACTAGCATGTTAGCTTGGGACATGATTTCTTGAAACAACATATGCAACGGGGAAAAAAATCACTCACCTGTTATTATTGCTCCGATAGTCATTATACATAGAAGGGGTTTTGCAATGTACTGTATAGTGTATATTTATGTCATTATTGCATTGTCCTTTGATATTTATCTAGAAAAGAGAGAGAGAGATTTTTTGTGAAGGCCATCCAGTTATGGTCTTGGATTTTTTTAGATGTTTTTATGGGATAATGGGAATATTTGGTATGTATTAATAAAGATTGGGATTTTTCTACAGATATGGTTATGTCGGTTATTGATCCAATGTCTTTCAGGTGCTGCAGATGCGGCTTAAGTGAAATCCATAGTTTACTGTTAGATTATGAATCCTGGTATGTTTTAGTGAAAAATAATTGCAACTGGCTAGCAATATCCAAATCAGGGCTGACCAGTAGGTGTCTGAAGGGAGTCAGAGAGTGTTTTCATACATGCTATAGTTTCTAGATATGACCATAACTGGCAAGATCAGGTAAAGATGATCTTAACATGAGATTAAGCTCAATTCACAAAGCTTTTAGAAAGAGACTCTGTAACTTTGTCCTGTATAAACATTTAGCCTAATTTGAATTTTTATGGTAATATAATATAATGAAAGACAATAGTTAATTATACAGTACCTCAGACATATTAAATGTACATTTTATTTATAAATATTCATGGGAGTATATGTTATGATATACTCACAATTTAGCTGGTAAACCCTTTTGCATAACCATCTGATTTTATGCAATAATCCACATGATCTCAGTCATCTGGGAAAATGGAAATCAACTTCTTAAATTCGTTACTTTAAATTAAAGCACAGCATATCACAGGTGCTAAAATCTGTGTATAAAATTTAACTTGTTAGGAATTTAGATTGTATATATTAAGTTCTCTGCAGACATAAATTACACACTGCCCAATATATTCTGTTTTGGCAAGAGTCTAAGGGGCCTATTCCCTTTCCCACTAAGTACTTGCAAGTACTGTAGCTACATGGAATTACTAAAATGAAGCAATCTTTGATACAAATTGGTAATTCAATAGCAACTGTTAAAAAAAGGAAAGCTTTCTTCTGCAGAAACAGCTTGGAAGACATTTGGCCAGAAATGAAAAGGACAACAACCACCCAGAAAGCAAAAAGAACAGCCTAATTGCCTTTGGTAAATCAACCTATATGTTTCCAATCTTTTTGACTTCTATTTAATTACAGGTAGATGTTGCAGATCCGTAAGAGTTTTTTTAATGCATACTGTACATAGCTGCTTTCATTGTGACTGATTTAATGAAGGAATTGAGCATGTTCACTTCTAAGTAAAAATTCCCCTCAAAGTGAAAATTTACGTTAATCCTTTAGTAACTCAACCACATTGTTTTTATATTATGTAGACACACTTTCAACAGGACAATAAACTGTTCAGAGTTCACAGTCCATTGTTCAATTAATACCTGACTGGAATATACTGTACATTGTAGTATACCTTAAATAGCCCTCCAAATACAAATGCTTCTAGCTTAATTTAGGTTCTGTTTAAACAGCCCCGATGCTGGCGACGTACACTGTACGTCGTCAGTCACGAAGGGGTTAATAACCTATAAGCACTCTTTAAAAGTATTCATACTTGTACCAACTTTGTGTCAGCTGCCCATTTTACCTTTTTATTCACTCCCCTAGTTACTCTAGTTAAACACATGCATTGCACCTGCTGATCTTATCCCTTATCTGTAATTATATTAGCAGCATTAGGGCCATGTCACATGGTCAATTAAGTAGCTGAGATGCTCTTATTTTTAAGCAATTAATCACTACGGAATTAATTATTTTCTACAGAGTTGCTAACTCGCTAATTTTACTGTGATTTGTTGCTCAGTCAGTCAGCGAGCCATGCAGGGCAAAGCAGCAGGTTTACCTTTGCCCCCTATCAACCCGTATTTACGAGGGGTGGTTGAAAAGTTCTGAGCCTAAGGTATTAAAAATCTAAATTAAATTCTGGGAAAAAAATGTTCTAAATAGTCACCCTGTAATTCAATACACTTTTCACAATATTTTCTAAAGCGCCCTAAGACCATTAAGAAATTACGTTTGATCTTTACTATTAAATGCTCCTCTACCACACCTTTCATCTCCTCATCATCCTGAAATCTTCGCCCCCCTCAACTCTTTCTTCAAATTACTGAATAAGAAATAGTCACTGGGGGCCAGGTCAGAACTATGAGGTGGATGGTTGATTTCTTCAAAGCCAGTCTCTCTTAAAGTATGTCTTGAAACTTGCGTGGTGTGAACTTGCACGTTGTCTTGCAGAAACAGAACGCCTTTTGACATTTTTCGTCAGATACAGGTGAAACTCGAATAATTAGAATATCGTGCAAAGTTCATTTGTTTCACTAATGCAACTTAAAAGGTGAAACTAATATATGAGATAGACTCATTACATGCAAAGCAAGATAATTCAAGCCGTGATTTGTCATAATTGTGATGATTATGGCTTACAGCTCATGAAAACCCCAAGAACCCCAAATCCACAACCTCAAAAAAGTAGATTATTACATGCAATCAATAAAACAAGGATCGTACATAGAACAATATCGGACCTCTGAAAAGTACAAGCATGCATATGTACTCAGTACTTGGTTTGGGCCCCTTTTGCAGCACTTACTGCAATTACTTTTGCACGATATTCTAATTATTCGAGTTTCACCTGTACGTCCATGGCTCAGACATGGTGATGTTCACGATTCATTTACTCAGAGTGTACTGATGCTAATTACTTGAAACTTTCCCTATATACCTACCGGGAGGTACTCAACTAGTGACATACTGGACGAGCAGGATATGAAGAGAGAGGTTTGTTGCACTCCTTACCAGACAGCCCCGAATATGGCTAAGGGTGCTTGGAATGACCGCGGATGGCGCCGCCAGTTGCAGATAATATAGAAATGTCACCAGCACACCAGACTCCTTCAAGAATAATCAATCGTGGATTTATTCAGAACTTATGTCAAATACACAAGCGCTTTCGGGACCACACAGGGTCCCTTCATCAGGCATAGCAGTGACCGAATGAAGGGACCCTGTGTGGTCCCAAAAGTTATGTCTGATGAAGGGACCCTGTGTGGTCCCGAAAGCGCTAGTGTATTTGACATAAGTTCTGAATAAATCTACGATTGATTATCCTTGAAGGATACTGGACGAGCAGGCTCAGAACTTTTCAGCCACCCCTCGTACCCTCATTTCACTCCCCTCAGAATAAAGAATAATTCTGCACAAGCTACACATTTCTGGAGTTGTATCTTACTAGGGCTAAAAATTCCCCATGTAAATTTGCTATTTGGGTCTGCACTGTCACATGGAGTGAATCATAGAATCCTCCCTGCCAGAAAGTACTGGGTATTTCTTTAGGTGGTGGAGCAAAAGAAAGGTAAGTATATGCTGGGGAGGGGTGAAGGATTAAATGTGCAAAGGAGGAGTTATCGTTTTACATTTTTGCATCCTGTTTAGGGATCCAGCTCCTCTATTGAGGGGAAGAGGATCAAATGTTCAGCAATGGAAGGAAGACTCTTCATTAATCCCAAATGCCTGCTAATCCACTAATGGGTCTCCTTTATAGACAGTATGCAGTATATCTAACCCTAAAAATATTGCAAACATAGAAAGGACATGGAAACCATCTGCAGGTAATAACATGGTGTTACATTGTCATAGTGTGTAATTTATGTTCTCTTGTGATTAAAAGGATAACTGACCTAATAAAGCTTTTATGGGTATCTTACGAAGAATTGGAGCAATGTGTTGTATATACCATGAAACGTATGCTAAAAGCCATAGACATTTGTGAAATGCTTTAAATTCATTATAGCAGGATGTTGAACTTTTAAATCTTTAGGGACCATTTCACATTAGAATTTGCTAAAAAATGAACAGGGGAAGTTAAAAGCCTTGCCATAAATGATATCTTACACCTGGAAGATTTTTGGTTTTCAGGACATGTGATTGCGCAATGTTGCTGTTCAGTTAGACCAGGGAAACTATATGAGATTAATTGCTTGCATTGCATTGAATGGATAAGATGATTGATCATTGCCTAATCTTTGTTTTCTATTTTAAGTATTTAAGATTAATCTCCTGAGATAATTGAGCAAAAATCCCTAACAACCTTCATCAAAGATTTTGAGTACCATAGCGGTGCCTCAGAATTGCCCTACATACGCTTAAATGGGTGGATAGATCAGTTACTTGGTCTATCTGCCCTTACTGTGATCACCATTTTAACAGCTTATGCTGACTAGCGTATGGAAAGCAAGTGGAATTTATGAATATTGGTTATATATTGATATATTTCATCATTCTAAAATGTTGCCTGGATCAGTCACATTGTGTACCATGCACCATTCAAATTATCATATGTTTGCCCAGCCTTGCAATGTGCTAATATACTCTGTTCTATCAACTAAAAACAAAACACATTTAAAATAACAATGTGTAGTTCATTTATAACTGAATGAAAATAATGTTCTTTAGCTTTAGAGTTTAATCAGCCTAATCAACCTTCCTGGTCAGTATAACACAAATTCAAAACTGTCCAAATGCCACGGTGGCTTTTATTTAAAGCTAAATATATAAAGGTTTCATTTTATTGATGTGCTCCTTCCTTGAGGCTGAAAACATTTTATCCCAAAGGCAACAAAAACTCTATTGGTATAACATTATGCAAGCAATTACAGAGTTCCTAACCAGTGAATTCATCAAGCATGAATGCAGTTCTCACATTTAGATGATCACTAGACATGTGCGATTCGTTTCGTTACGAATCGAAATTCGTACGAATTTTCCTGAAATTCCGAATTTCGGAGCATCCGAAATCCAAATGGCAGTTTCCGAATTATATCCGAAATACGAAATTCCGTTAACAAATTTCGGATCCGAATTTCTTTGAAACAGGAACTAATATTACCCCTGTAAATGAGGTTGAACAGCATGACAAGATTTTTTTTTAATCCGAGATACGGATCCGCTGCTGCTGATGCATTTGCATTACAATACACAGTTACACACACAGGCAGGAAATACGAAATTCCGTTGACGTATTTTCGTTCCATTACGAACATTCGTTATATTGAAGGTAAAAAGCAAAGTACATTTATATTGGAGTTGATGGTAGTTTTTTTTTTTAAAGTCCGAAATACGGAATTTGGAATACGGAATCCGTTAACGGAATTCGTATTTCGTTTTGGTTGACCAATCAGAGGTTCTCTTCTGCTGCTGAGAGTTGCATTACAAATACAGGTAGGAAATACGAAATTCCGTTGACGTATTTTCGTTCCATTACGAACATTCGTTATATTGAAGGTAAAAAGCAAAGTACATTTATATTGGAGTTGATGGTAGTTTTTTTTTTTAAAGTCCGAAATACGGAATTCGGAATACGGAATACGTTAACGGAATTCGTATTTCGGATAAAAAAACAACTACCACTCCAATATTAACAAAGGTATTTTGCTTTTTAACTTCATCATAACGAATGTTCGTAAAGTTACGAAAATATAACCGCCACTAACGAAAATTCGTATTTCGTACGAATCCGAATTGAGTTCAGTTACGAATTACGAAATAACGGATATTCCGAAACGAAACGAAACGAAACAGAACAAATTTTTTGACGGCGCACAAGTCTAATGATCACACAAACTTAGTCACAAGGAGGAAACGCCAACCCTTGTAAACTAGAGCTGTTGTTTTAACCAGTTGCACACAAACACAAGCAAGAAATACAAAATACCAATACAGTCATTATAAGACAAAACACAATTCAAGGAACACAATATACATACAGAAGGGGTATTTGTGGAAATTGTAATGCTTCCATGAAAAAGTACTTACAGGGTTACTCACAAACGGGTGAAGAGTTGGGAGAAGTGAACAATCTAGGCCAAAATAGCTGATCTGGAAAATTCCTCCAATTCAGCTCAATTTCCAGGTCAGCTATGTTGTCCATGTTAAGGGGTAGCAAACCTCCGGCCCTCCAGCTGTGGTGAAACTACAAATCCCATGAAGCATCTCTCTTCAGGAGTCATGTCTGTGACTGTGAGAATCTTGCAATGCCTCATGGGATTTGTAGTTCCACCACAGCTGGAGGGCCAGAGGTTTGCTACCCCCCTCCTAGATTGTTCACTTCTCCTGCCTTCTCCAAACTGTTCACCCTTTTATGAATAACCCTGTAATTGTTTTACTGAGACAATCAGTTACATTAAAAAAAGGTTTCTGCCCACTATCTATTGTTTGAAGAAGAAGTAAAACCACGCACAAATAAAACGGTTTTGGAAAATACCAGGCTTTACCTCAAGGCATGAACCACTGGGGGCCTCTTCATTCTGAAACACTATTCAACCTATTCTAAGAAATGGCACAGAGAAAGACCTTGCTACTGGTACCCTGAAGCTAATGGATGCAGCAGATCAATATTTAGAAAAGCTGGCCGCACACACGCAGATTTCCGTATAAACTTGTTTACTAAAGATCTTTCTTTACCACCCCATAATGCCATCAGACACTTGACAAATGGCAATCAAATTTTGTATTCTTTTTTTTGTTTAGTAAATATTTATTAAGTTTTTCAAAATAACATAGAAAAAAACCAAGACATCTTATACATAAATTCCAACATTCAAATTCACAAATCAAGAAAGAAGACAAAAAAAAAAAACATACCACCTTTGAATCTATCTTACTCACTCAGTGAACAGTATACCTTTTAATACTTTTGCATTGTTTGTGAAGTTTCTGACCAAGAAAAAAAAATTAGAACCACTAAGTGGTCTCTTACATATTCTTATAAGAAAAAGTGTACCCTGTTTCCCCAAAAATAAAACCTACCCCGAAAATAAGACCTAGTACTATTTTTGGGAATTGCTACAATGTAGGACCTACCCCGAAAATAAGACCTAGTTGTGATCATTGCCAGGGCTGGTGGTGTCATAAGGGGGAACTTGGAGAGCCGCTGAAGAGGTGGAGAGAATCAGTGGTGCCAACGAAACCAGCGCTAGAGGAAGCGAGGCGGCGAATCGGAGGGAGCAGAGCTGCATAAGCCGATTTCTGTCACAGGCGGAGTGATACCAAATGTACTCCGCCTGCAAAGAATCGATGGTGAAAGCGCGCTTCGTCCATTCTGGTTACCAAACTGCTCTTGTAAAGGTACGGCACCCCTGATTGCCCTGATCAACCTATTCTTAGCTTTGCCATTTTGAATGATTTAATTTGGATTTGCATTAACTTTGGATTGTTGTACATTAAAAAAAATAAGACCTACCCCAAAAATAAGACCTAGTGTGTTTTTGTGAGCCCAACAAAATATAAGACAGTGTCTTATTTTCGGGGAAACAGGTATGTAGTGTAAATAATTAGTATTGGTTGATTTTAACATTTGATTTTGGAATGAAGAGTTTCCCGAACGAAAACCACATTCACTGTCAAACCTTAGTTCGTCCAATCGTTTGTCATCCATCCTGCTCCTTCTTTTTCATCACTATGGTTGAAATCTGTAAAAAAAATAAGTAAAGGCAACTGGACTTGCTGTATTTTTCTTGAAGACATTCCACTGGTCATCCAACCAGTTTTCTCAATTCAGAATGACTTGTACAAAAATTATCTGGGAATAAATATGGTGAATGTCGCTCCGATCCACATAATCTGTTAGTCGCAACCTGGTGTTGATTGCTTGCATCATAATTGGAGCTAGGAGGTGTTATTAACTTGCCCACAGAGAGGTCTTAAAACCGCATTGTATGTGGCAGACCATAGATGTCTCACCCCCCACCACCACCTCTATTCAAGTTTGGCTTCTCCAATGGCCTCTTTCACACCTCTTTTATATCAGTCCTCCTGCCTGTCTAGGATGCGTACTTGAATGTCTTCAAAGGAGTGACCTTTTTCCTCTAGATGTAGGTACACTGCCGAATCCTGACCAGAGGGTGTGGTTCTATGCTGTGCCATACGCTGGTGTAGCCGCTGTTTTGTTTCATCGACATACAATTCTGAGCACTCCTCACTGCACTGGACTGCATGCACAATGTTGTTCATCTTCTGTTTTGGCGTTGGGTCTTTTGGGTGAAATTGTTCACTGATTTGACCCCATCAGCTAATAGAAAGTCTAACAAAAGATCTTTCATACAAAACAAAAGTTCTTTGAAAATCTAAGCAGTGTATGGCCAGCTTTAGGCACCATTAAAGATTTGCTTCCATAGGGATAATTATAGTAAACTATGGAGCAAGTTATTTATGGTACAATAAAACATCTTCCTCCAGTCATACCCATGATATAAAATCATGTCACACAATTTTGTAATGGAAAGTGTATGTCAGTTAAAGCAAGAAATATAGCTATTCATGTGGGTTTCTCAGAAAACGAAATAAAAATGTCAAAGCTGTATATAACAGGTGTTAACAAATACCAAGAATTAACCTTAAAGTATAAAATGATAAGAAAAAACATTGATACTATGTTTTATTCTCTCTGAATTTTAGAACACAAATTATGCTACTAATCCCCAGCCGAATCTCAATTTTCTCTTCTGCAGCTATGTGCTATAACATGGTTAAAGACCCATTGCAGCCTGGACAATGAAGGAGAAACAAAGCACTAATTAAATCATCACTTTGCTCTTTCCTTCTGTCAGCATGATCTTAGTGTTAGACTGACAGCACTACGCAATGCAGACTGGCTCAGAGCACAGCCCTCCCACCAATAAAAACAATATAAAGGTAGAATCAGGTGCTTTCAATAGTTATATTTATAATGTATTTAATTTTTTTTAAATGAATAATTTAATTCAAATGGTAGTATTTTATACATATGGCTATAGTTCAACTTTAATAGATTTGGTCATACAAGCTTATTGTCCAGTCTGGAAGATTTGTGCATGTGTCAGCAGAAGTGGTCTTACCAGGACTGCAGACACTGCATGACTGGTTTGGTTTGAATTATAGGTGGGACTCTACACCATTTGTAACACTGGGAGGGTACCTTGCAAGGAGACAGCTAAGCCTCCTCACTTTGCATGGCACCTTGTACCCATGTTGAGGGGACAAAGGTACCTTCCTCACATCCAGTCCCCAACAAAATGTAGAGGTTTGTCACAGACGGACTTATAGGAATCTGGAAGCCCCCATTAGAATAAGGAGACTCCCCAGATATCCACAACTGAGGAGGGTGGGGGCCACACGTTTCCTGCCCACCAATGCCTGACCACTTAGGCTTCATGTCTGGGGAGGGGGGTCTAATTTTGAATTTCAATAGGAACCCCATGTTTTTTTTTCCTATTGTTTTAAATGTCACATTTAAAGCACTACATTGTACTGTTTTGTAACTTCACATGCAACGTTAAGGCCTTCCCAAAGCATGTTATTTAAAGAATTTGTGTATTTTCAAAGCTGCCCTGTAAAACGCATGAAGAGACCCTCTCGCCACTAATATTTTTTTTAGTTTTTTGCTTTTGGTACATCATGTCCCCCATGGTAGTGCCCTGCTATATGTGCCCTTTTTTAACAATAGCTTGCAAATTTACCTTTGCAAGAAATAAAATACATGATTCTGCTCCTGTATTAAAGTGGACGTTTACACTCAAAAATCAAATTCTACCAACGCATCCTTCCTTCTATGTATGATGATTAATAATAACAGACATGTCAGGTGTAAAATGCTGTGATTTTGAAATTCTTACACTTGCAGAGCATTTACTTCCTGCTTTGAAAGTGCAAATTACTTCAGTTTGCCAACACAATGCACACTGGGATTGTCTTGTCACCAGCAAAGCATTGCTGGGAAATCTCACCTGTAATCTCAGAAGATCTCAGGGAAAGCATTTTCCTCCCCTGAGATGATGCGCATGGTCACATGTCCTAGTCACATGTGTCAAAATCCCAGGAAGTAGAAGAAGAGCTAGTAATCTGCCCTTAGTAAACATGGCCACTGTCAGAAGACTGGGGAAGAAAAGAGAAATCGGGTATGCAAGCCTGCAATTATCTAGAAGTATGTGTTTTGTAGATTGTCATTACTTAACATTTCTAAAGGTTGTTTGTTGTTATTTTAAAGATATGGATAAAGGTCTGCTTTAATAGGGTTCAGTGCCATGTTCGGGGTTTGTGTATTTCCTGTTTGGTTTGCCACACCTCCTGTGAACAAGCCTATACCTAGTTTGCTCATTGCTACTTATCAGTACAAACACATATACAGTACATATAGACTCATAGACAACTGCTAATACACATACGTTTATAGACATACTCATGTGAAGTGGAAGGAAGATTCTTCATTTCTTCTTGCAGATATTGGATTGCAGCACACATTGGTGTTGCAGAGAGCATTCTCAGGTGCTCCACTGTGAGGGCATATGATCATATAGGTCAAAGGTCCTAATGGGAAGTTAGCAGGTGTAGATTGTTTTAATCATAGTTAAAATCTTTATTAATTATTATTATACAGTGCTTTAATATAATGGTGAGGGAATAAAGCTGGGTTGTACCATTCCTTAAAGGGTTTAGTGCTTTACATTTATCCTGCTTGGTTGTATACACTTTCTCTTAAAATTTGCTGTGATCATGTGACCATGGATAGTCAAACTGCCTGATTAAAGGCTATCTTTACTGATATTTAAGTGTTGTATGCTTACCGAAAAGCTAAACCACCTACTAGAACGCTATATTGCGTTGAAACTCCATGGAAATCCTCTCCAAAATGCTCACTTCATTTCACCTGTTACAGCCATTACAACATCAAAATGGCTATTTAAGCTGTGGAATATTTGTTAACAATAAGCATATACAATAAACCACATGGTGAAAATGCTGAGTCTCTGAGAGGCATATGAATACAGTAGATTATTCCTAGTTTCCTGGTGCTTATCCAAAACGGAACAATGAAGCTATCTTTTAAATATACATCCCTTGGAAGCATATAGTGTTTATGTGATTTATGTTAATAGTTGTGTGACAATTCATATATTATTTAAAATGGATACATGCTTTCTAGCTGTGTATTAGTAAACAATCAGCACATCCATGAATCAGCATTTGATGTATTGCTTGTGACAAAGCCAAACTGATGGCTTCAAATCAAGAAATTGCAAGCTTTCTTTTAAAATGGTGACCTTAGCTGAACTGTTGAAGGGTATTGTGCAGGAGATCTTGGATCTCTCTCATCAAACTAGGAATCTGTGTACAATTTATGTATGGGATGAAGAACCTTATGCTAAGATTTAGTTTTCTTTTCCAAGAATCGCATTACATGGACTCTAGAGGGAGAGGGGTTGCTTTCTTAATGAAAAACTTGGACATTTTAATGAAATAGATGCCTAAGCTGTGAGCGCTGCCAGGGCTTTGCTGTGATCTTGTGAGCTTATTTCAGCTTCAGGTATTTTCAATTCTACAGAACAGATTTAGACATTTAAACTGTATACAACACTGATGTTTATTAAAAAAATCTATACTACTGTATAAAGGATAAGTAAGTGTGTGTGTACATAAAAATCACACATGTATGCATGTTAGAACATGTGAATAATTATGATACATCAAAGCAGCATACTATAAATGCACAAACTCATCATAGTATTTATCTGTGCTTGAGTATTCACACCTTTGCCAGTTTAAGTCTGAGACACATATTGCAGATCATGGAGTATGGAAGGTTCTGAAACTCTTTCAGGTTTATATTGCTTTCCATGTCCCCATTGGGGAAATTTCCCCTTAATTCCTGTTCGATCTGACACCCATTAAGTAGGCAGTAAGCGGGGAGAAAACAGTAAGAAACTTTGTTTTACTCTATCCAAAATTAAAAAGCATAGTTTTGACTGGGATTTTGTTTCCTAAAAATAGGCTAATTATTCAGTGTTAGTAGGCTTAAAGGAGAACTATGAGGTGAGTGAAAATCACTCATCCTCATAGTTCGAGCCAACATGTGACAATGAAACTGTCACATGTCGGCTCAATAGATCGGGAAGTGAGCGAATGCATACCGTCGCTTGCTCACTTCTCAATCATCTCCCTGCAGAGAGCGGTGACTGTGAGTCACCGCTCCCCGCAGGGATTCCCCCCCTCCCCGATCCTCCAGCGCTGACTAGAGGAATGGACGCAGAGCCAGCTGTCATTCACGCAGCTGGGTGGATCTCGACAGCATTGTCGGGATCCATCCCGGCAGCGGCGGTTTCAGCATACTGCGAGCTGTAGCTTGCGATATACTGAGCTTTGGGTCATGGGAGGATGCTAGTATATGTCCTCCTGTGACCCTTAAGAGAACAATGGGAAAAAACACTTACCCCATAATTCAGTGCAAGGAGCAAGAAAAGCCCTAAGTTTGAAGTGCACTACCGACTAATTGCTTGTTATGGATTGCTTAACTTTATGCTTTCCACTGTACAAGCGGGTACACTTGTAAGTGTATCTATTGAGTTGTCCTGTTGAGGGCCTCTTCCTGAGCAGCACCTTGTGTAAGGAAGGTGGGATATTCCTGATATGAGCCCTCACGTACTTGAAGTGACACTTAAACCACCGCCATAGCTAGCCATCAACCTCAACTGTCCAGAAACCAAGGGAGTGGCTACACCCCAGTCCAAAATATATTTAGATGTTCTTGGAGTAATTAAAGTGTAAATAGGAACACTATATTAGTGACTGGGGAGTTCTTACTTTTAATAGTATAGTTGATATTCGAGGCCAGCTGACAAATTATCTGTAAACACATTATTAGGATAGCAATAGACTGTATATAATTGTTAATCTGTTTAGGCTATTTCAGCTACATTTGGTTATGATCATTATGTCTGTTATGGCTCTTTTTGACAACTAGATGCAGATACTCTTAGTTGATCGTTTCTGGGGGTTGAGGAATGGTGGTGGCAAGCTAATAAATTAGCTGATCCCAGCATTCGAAATAAAGCATGCTCATTAAAACAACATGCTTATTCAGTAAAATAGCCTGTAAAAACAGCCTGGTTTAACTTAGGAACATAAGAGTTTTATTGGTTGCTCTAGGTTGCCATTTGCCCTTTGTTTCTTTAATGCATTGTGTATTAAATAAACCGTGCAATATCTATGCCCAGCTTTATAGTTATATGTCAATCAGTATACAGTGGTGATATTCTTTAGTTTACCTTTAGATTACTGGTGTATAATGTAACATAAGATCCGTTCCTTGGTGAGGGAACCCACATTTAGAAGTGAGCAAATCAGCCTGGTTTTGGTTTGTGGACTATTCATCAAAACTATCTAAAAGTCCATAAATTGCAAACTTTAATCTGAACCCCAATGAAGTATGGAAGGGGATGGTAAAAATAAATTCTGTCCATTTTAAAGGTTAATAGGCAAGGGATTGTCAAACAAAGGGCATGGGGAGCTGGGCACCGTGATGGGAAACATGTACCAATGCAAACACTTTTTTTTAAATTACTTTTTATGTGACTTCAAAAACTACATGGGGAAAGCACCCCATTCTTTTCAATTACATGCTTGGGAGAGGCCTTTAAGTTGTATGTGGTGTTACAAATCAGTATGACTCCCACGGAGAGGGCCAGCATTACTGTATTCTGGGATGACATATTTTCTATTGCTTATTGCTTGGCTTAAATACATAAGCACTGCCCCAATCTAATTAATTTCAGCTACAACTGATTTCATTTCAACTGATATTATTTTAAAGATTTTTTAGGTCATTTTAGCTGTGACACCTCATTTTCTATCCAGATCTGAATTGAATGGTGGAAGTAGCAGTTAAAATAGATTTAAAATCTTTTGTAAAGTGTACTTAAAAAAATAAATCTAAAGCCCTCATCGTCATACTGATTGGCTAGGGGCAAGTCAGTGTCGTAGTATAGCCTGTGATCTTTTTCCGCAGTACCACAGTGTATTGTTTAGTCGATTAATCGATTAAAAAAAATTCGATTAATCGAACAGGAAAATTTTCATCATTACCAGCCCTACTTAAAAGTTTCATTAAATGTCAAAATTTGTACAAAAATGCTCTGAAACCACATTCCAGAGATATTGCAGTTTTCAATATCCAGATACAAAAGCCACACATATAGTACAATGGCTGGAGTGTGAGCAGCTTGAGTGGGCTGAACTGCAAAAGGAATGCGTCAGAGAACTAGTGATTTAGAGCCACGGGGTACACAGTCCATGAACTGATGAACATCAGTATTGTTGTGCAGGATCTTGATATTAGTGGTCTCCTAGCCAGCTGTTGAAGTTATAGTCCTGATGCTGTCAGTAGTCGTTTGAACTGTTTCACTGACATTGCTGTAAGATGATTCTTTGATGTAGACTTATTAGCTTATGAGAAGTCTTGTTGTCAGAGTTGGTATCTCTTTCAAGTTCCTGTAGCATGAGTTTTGAGTGATAAAAGGGGTGTCTTAAATTCTCTTAACAATATATTTTCAATTGTGCACATTGTTTAAACTCTGCTTTTACTGGAGCAAGGAGCATCAATAATGACATAACCTAGGTCATTGCTTTGAGTGTAAGGACCATTCTGAAGATACCCTGTGTGCTGTTCCTGTGCCTTGTGGAATCTTGGGAGGTCTCTTCCAGGTAGACCCATGATTTTGGCATTATCATCCAATGGTTGTGCATAGACCTGTCTTGAAACTTTAAAGTTATACACTTGATGTGTGTTTTCCAGTACAGGGATCTCCTCTTTGTTATTAGGTGTTTGATTGAACTCAAAAAGTGCAGGAAGAGAAATCTGTTCTGTAATGAAGAGAAGTGTTTGGTGTACCCAGGTGACCTGTGTGGTTGATTGTACAGGATTTGAAGTAGGGAGGTTCAGATACCAAGTACCAGACTCGGTACAAGTACAGATACTTTTCCAGCTCCAAGATTAGACTAGAGAAAAACCTCGAAAGTTAGGAGGCAGCTGTCATTTTTATGGAGCACACGGGGCTCCTGGGATTTGTACATCTCTGTTTTAATGTCTGATTTGTTATATATATATATATATACATATATACAGTGTATATATATATATATACACTGTATATATTAGGGATGCACCAATACCATTTTTTACAGACCAAGTAAAAGTACTGATCCAAGTACTCACAGATACAATTACTGATACATTTTGTTTATTGTCATGTGGCACTTTTTCTAAAAACAATACAGACTAATGATTTTAGGACAGTGGTGAAGTGCCAGGGCCCAGTTCCAGCTGTAACCGATGCAACCCTGGTAGTTCTCGTGATAATGCCAAGTATCGGCACTGGTATTTGAACAGGTATCTGAACATCCCTAATTTGAAGTGTCTTGTGCAATTGTGTTGACTTTATTCGGGCTCAGGACAAAATGCAAGGTCCATCTTGCAGGCTCATCAGACATTTTCAAAAAAGGACATAGGACTTATTCTTTCTGCACAGTTTGTTTGAATACTCAGAGCTTAGCAAGGAAGGCTGCTTCCTTTCTTTTTGTTTGAAGGAATTCTAACTGAGCTTTAGATTCTGCTTAAATCCTTGCCGCTTGTACTTGGTTTTGTATTGGGCAGCTTGTGCAAAGAGTCTTTTGAAATTATACTTGATAGAAGAGAAGAATATTTTTCAGACACACTCTCATAGCTTTTATAAGTTATTTTTAGCTTTGCAAGTGCTTTGCAAGTGCTTAGATGTTTCATCATTCCCAGTTATGCAGGTATTCCACAAATCAGATAAATTATCAGTCTGTTCTGCCTTGTTTGCTGCATGACTCTTTCACTGCCAAGCCCTCCGGAATATTTTGCACCTCAGCTGGCCACGCCATTTTTGCAATTTTTCCCATTGATTTGATTTTCAATTGCTGCGTTGCTAGCATTTGTAAAAGACCCCCCAAACCATATATTTTCTGAAAGTGCAGGCAGACCCTGTAGAATAAAAAGATGGTACTACTAAATTTGTAGGCCTTGCGATAATTGCGCAAATGTTTCTCAAATTAATATTAAACCGATAAAAATACACAATTCATTTGATAAAGCACACTAAAATAAGTATCAGCACACAAAAAAAATATTTTCTGACTAAATCTAAAAGATAAAACTGTATTGAGTTAATAAATAACAAATATTTGCACATTTTAAATTGCGCCTTTTTGCGAAAAGGTAAAAAAATGAAGGCACGCAAAACTGTAAAAAAGCGACTTATGTTAAAAATCGTTTTTGCGCTGTGTTGGTGTTTGTGTTGTGATAAAATGATACAAGCGTATATTTAATTGCAAGACAAGGTATCACAAAGCACGGCAATGCGTCACAAAGCTTTGCCATGCCACAGTTAAATTAATGTTTTTTTTTAAAGAAAAAAATAAATAAAAAATCATGCACTGCGATGCATTCTAACAACACACTGCAGCGCATGTGCATGGCGTAAACCGCAATATGTATGTAATGTGTGTGGGGGAGGGGTTTGTGCTTTTTTTTATTAGTTTTTTTTACACATTATTTATTTCTTTAAATGTTTTATTTTTTATTTCTTTCTATTCTTTATTTCCCTACGTTATGTTATAAAACATGTATTCTTACCCAGCTCGTGGCTCGCGGTATACTGAGACGCCGCAGCTGAAGCGGATCCCGGCAATTATGTCTGGATCCGCCCAGCTGCGTGAGTGACAGCTGGCTCTGCCTATCTAGAGGCAGAGCCAGCTGTACCTGCCCCCTTCCCCTGTCCGCTCCGCCAGTCAGCGCTGGTGGATTGGAGTGGGGAGGGGGGAATCCAGCCCCTCCCCTGTCACGGCTCTGTGCCGTGACAGGATAGAGAAGTGAGCGAATACATTTTGTTTTACTGTTGGGGGAGGCTACAGTGAAATATCTGGGGTCTAAAAAGACCCCTGACATTTCCCTTTTGAAATAGAAAAAGAAATTGCAGCCTCAGCACTCAATGAATGGGAAGCACTCAGTACAGAGGGCAGGGCAAGGCTGAGAGGGGTATCACAGCAACCACCTGGGCTCAGTTCACTTCCATTTTGAAGTTTCCCATTTTGTGTGTGAACTTGTACGGATTCTAGGCAAATTTGTGTATAGGGTCTGCTTGTTTCAGATGTGTCCTAATGATCCTATTAGTCCTGTAAACCTGAAGAGGGGCCTGTTTTACCCAAGAGTGTTGGGAGGTTTTAGCTTGTAATATGCTTCAATTCTTTAAAGAGGCTTTCCTAGTACACCCAGAGGTCCGATTAAGGGTCTATACAAAAGGTACAATACATCTCTTTCTCAGCATACTCCCGTTGCAAAGTTTGTCTAGCGTAGCAATAATCTTTTCAGGGTTGGAAAAATGACTTAACAACATTGCTAGAGCAACAACCACCACCTCTGCTCCTCCTTTCAGTAATCTGAGGATCAGAGGCATGTTGGACATTAGATCTTGCCACTATCTGGATATATTGGATAAGAGGCTCTTCCACAGCACATCTTCTAAGTGGTTTATCTTTTAATTTACAGATGCAGAACCTGTTTTCACGCTACCATCTGGTCATTCAGAACCTCCGTCTTTCCTTTTAGGCCTGCATGACATTACAGGTGAAACTCGAATAATTAGAATATCGTGCAAAGTTCATTTATTTCACTAATGCAACTTAAAAGGTGAAACTAATATATGAGATAGACTCATTACATGCAAAGCAAGATAATTCAAGCCGTGATTTGTCATAATTGTGATGATTATGGCTTACAGCTCATGAAAACCCCAAGAACCCCAAATCCACAACCTCAAAAAAGTACATTATTACATGCAATCAATAAAACAAGGATTGTACATAGAACAATATCGGACCTCTGAAAAGTACAAGCATGCATATGTACTCAGTACTTGGTTTGGGCCCCTTTTGCAGCACTTACTGCAATTACTTTTGCACGATATTCTAATTATTCAAGTTTCACCTGTATACAGGGGATTGTCTAACTTAAAGTGACGTTAAAGTCAAATTAATGTTAGCACTTACCTTAAATGATGTCTCTTATTCCGATCTTCTTCTTTCCTGATGTTTTCATCTGTCCCTCCAGCGGTGCGGCGGCTCTCCGATCCAGCGCTGACTGCTCTGTCTCCCCGATCCAGCGGTGTCTGCATGCAGGTGCACGCGTCCATACACTTACCTTGCGTCTCTGCTCGTCTCCCGGCCGAAAATCCGAACTGCTCATGCGCCCGCCCCAAGATGCTTTGCGGCCGCCCGAACAGTTTCGTTTCCTCGGGCGGGAGCGCGCAAAGAAAAAAAGGTACATTTAAACCGCTGTTTTAGCTTTTTTTTTTTTTAATCAAGCAGTATATCTACTGCTTGATAACAGTAGATATAGGCAAACAAACAGGAGGGTTTAGAACCCCTTTAATTAGCAGCTGTGGTAAAAGGGGAATTGAGGATGTTGACATTTCATACACTAAACTCTACCACACAAGTATGCAGTAATGTGCTGCAACAAAGGGCAGCTGTGCCTGTGTCAGGAATACATTCATTATGGTGATCCTGAATTTAAAAAAACAGACCCTAGCAAAATTATATTTAAATAAAATATTCCTACCTCAAAAAGCTAAACTCCAAAACCTAAAGCTACAACACTACAATCTAACTCTATATTTTTGTTTTTTATTTAGCCTAACTGAAATTAGAAAATAAATCTTGAAATGTGAAATAGAAAAAAATAAAAGGGAAAAGAAGGCTAGCTAGCTCAGTTATTTTATTTATTTATTTAATCTGGATGCATTGCTAAATGCACAGAATATAGCTAGATATTAACTAGGAAATATCTGATTGCCTTATTGGATCAGGAACTATTTTTGTTGCCTTCCTCTGGATCAACTGTGGGTAACTGTGGGCATAGAATTCTGTTTGTGGTGGTTTTTCTATTCTTCTTTTCTTCTCTATAGGTTGAACTCAGTGAACTAGTGTCTTTTTTTAACCGAACTATGTAATCGTACTAAGAAAATAAGGAGACTGTCTTTTCTGACCTTTACTTCTGAAAATGCTCCCTGCATGGCTTTCATGCTAATCCAATGGCTTCCACACTTTCTGAGCCAATGGCCCAAAGCAATTATATAGATCAGGATCCTTTCAAATTGCTATTCAAATTGCAATCACTGATGCCAGAGACAGCAAGACAACTAGTCAGCATCAGTTCCCACTGTACAGATCTCCTTTAATAGAGCAGCTTTGTGGCTGTAAACTGCTTTGTTTCCAACATGTAAACTTACAGTTTTTATCTTATTACTAATTTTACCTTGCCTTGCTCTCTTCCACTGCGTGTAAATGTCACACATTATTAGACAAAATATTTTCTCATTCCGTTAAACCCTTCATGAGGAAATAAGGCTGGTGTTTTTCTTTGTCATGTGGGAAAATAACCGATTGGATTTATCTCCTGGATAGTACCTTTGGATTGCTGCCCGGTAAAAGATTCACAGCACGTGTGATCATCTTTGAGCGCAGTAATTAGCTGACGATCATAATCATGCAAAATATGCGCTAGTGTAGGAAGAAGTCAGACTCCATGCATTTAATACAGCATCTTTAGCTAGAAGGATATAATCAAGGTGCACAACAAAACAATTACTATATCTGCCTTGCTTCAGAATGTGTAATACTTCATAAATGGATTCATTTTATCCTATATTTTTAGTGCTGAGTTATGCAGTAAAACATGGCATTAAGATGGAAGTGTTTTATCTACTTGTGTAAAACATATACATCTAAAACTTTACTTACTGAAATATGCTATTGTCTGTCAGAAAATCACACTAACCTTTCCAGGGGAATGACAATTTAAAGCGTATGTCCACTTTTGCAGCCAAATGGGGATAACACCTATTTTATATTTGTTACATGTTCTCATTTACATAGCATAAGCTAAAAAATGAATTAAAATAGGTGCTTACCATTTTACAGAAAGGTTTTTCTCCAAACTAAATTTCCCTCTGGAATTCCAGGTGCGTTGAGGAGGTTATAGTAGTATTAAACTCTGAAACTTCTATTTAATAATGAATCCAGATCAAACAGATATGTACATTGCCCAGGAAAGTATTTCTTTACAGTTTTGCCCTAGCACTCATCATGTTTCTGAACAGCTGGCTCCAACTCTCAGCTCTCTCAGCTCGGCTTCCCTAAACTTCTTGTACAGTACAAGATCGCAAAGGACAGAGCCTGTGTGTTTGTGTTTTAATAATATACTTTAGTATGGCTATAACCCTAAACAGTATGACTCACGCTGGGTGTATGTTTAAGACATGTATTAGGGAAGAGGGAGTCACAGTGCACAAACTGCACACACAGCTGACTGTCTTTTGGAGGAAACAATGACTGGACAATCTTTTCTAACCTATCAGCTTCTGCTCAAATACATACCGTGAAAAACAACCTTACCATTTCAAGTTTATGGGCAGCTTCATTTATACAGTATAAGAGGTCTGAAAGGAGACTGTATGAAACACATAGTCAAAATGTAGGTGGAGAGTAAGTGGTCACTTCCATCTAATAAATACTGTTGATAATTAAAAACATTTTACTAACTCATAAGAAAAAAATAATAAAACAAGCAAAAATTAGGATATGTATATATACAGGTTTCATAGAACGTTAAAGCTGAATGTCTGGCAAACTGCTAAATACACAGTTAAAATACATACACAATAAGGACAAAACTATGTGGAACTCCCTCCAGAGTGTTAAGTGTCGGTTCACAAAGCCAGATGTATAAATATATAGTTTAGCAAGTTTTTGTGGATGAACTCTAGTGGCCTGCACAGAGCCTTGACATCAAACTTGTTGAATACCTTTGGGATTAATTGGAATGTTGACTATGACCAAGTCTCTTTGTCCAATATCAGTACCTCATCTCACAAATACTCTTTTGGTGGAATGGTCATACGTTTTCACAGACACGCGCCAAAATCTTGTCAAAAGCCCTCCAAAAGGATTGGAAAGTAGGGGAACAACAACTCCAAATTAATGCCCAGGGTTTTGAAATTGGATGTCAACAAGCACATAACATACCTTTGGAGTAGAACTCCAGCCAAAAATATTCATATAATTAATAGTCCATTAAAGGATAAATGACAAAGCTGGCTTTTGTTGCAATATTCACCTTTCATCCTGAGATTCTCCTGTGAAACTTTTTTCTGCCACTAGATGTCCGCAGTCTGATGGCCAGCAAGCAAGTAGTGCAGTGATGAGCTAATTTCTCTGTCACTCTGCTTTCTTTTCTTGTCATCACATGAACTTTTGTGTGTAAATAAAATGTATCCACTATGCACACTGCTAAATAGGAATGTTTTTTGTCCTGTAAGGAAATAAAAACAAGATGAAGAGTAACAACGAAAATTCCCAGAATTCTACAGAGAATATATAGAGACATATTAAAAACTAAATACAATAAGCCAGGAAAATCTCTAATCAAATTCGAGTTGAATATACAATTGATTAAAAGTGAGATTTGATCAAATGTTTCCTCAGGTTTTCCACAGTAAAATGAAAAGGGCCTCTGATTAAAATTGCTGTCAATCAGCAGCAGCTAGGTCCACATTTACATTTTAACCCCTTCGTGACGGGAGACGTACACTGTACGTCCAGCCACAAAGGGACCAAATGACTCGTCACGTACACTGTACGTGACGAGTTATTTGCTGCACTAGAAGGCTGCTAACCGCTGAGAATCAGCGGTTACCTTTCAGTAATGGATGTCTAACTATCTAGAGATCCATTACTGAAAGGGTTAACCTTTTTCAGACACCCGATACCTTAATATCGGGTGTCTGAGAGTCACAGCAAAGCAGACACACATGTCGGCTTTTGCCGGCATTCTGACAGCTCGTATAGATCGAGAGATATCTCTCTCAAGCTATACTGGCTTTTTTTTTTTTTATCTTTTGACTTTCAAGAATAGATACAAAATGTTATGTATTAGACACATAATGTATCTATTCTTGAAAGTAGAATGTTTAAGTTTTCTGAAACATTCACTGACAGCTGAATCCTGAACTGCTGCAGGATCAGTGTCACTAACTTATTATCGGCTGTTCTGAAGTTTGAAGCAGCCTGATAATAAAAAAAATGTATTAATTTATCAAGCAGTAATAGTGAGATTAATTCACAATGACTGCCTGATATAATTAAATAAATAAAATTTGTCAGTATAAAAAAAGTGAAAAGTGTAAATAAATAAAAAAAAATAGTGAAAAGTGTAAAAAAATTAAAAATAAGGGACAAATAAATGAATGTATGTATTGCATTTTTTTTTTAGCTGTGCTGGTTTTGTTAAAAAAAAAATACTACAAATCAAAACTGGGAAAAAAAAATTTTTTTTACGTTTTTTCCTCTTTTTTTAATTTGTATTTGTCCTAAGTGAGGCGTTAGACACACATATGTGATATAAATATGTAGCCCTATCTGTCCTCTAAAAAACAATATATAATATGTGTGGGTGCACTTTGTAAGAAAGTATATTACTGACGTGGAAGAATCACACAGCAAAAATGTCAAAAGTGTGTCAGTCATTTACGAACAGAAACCAAAAACAAGCTCAGTCATGAAGGGGTTAATTGATGGAATAATAGCGCTCCTTGTAAAAATGCTACAGTCCAACAGGCCCTGTTGGATTTATTCAAGTTAATAGCTTGAACACGGTGGACTAATCCCTCAGAGACTCTCAGGAAGCAGCTAGGTACCGCCTGTCTTTTGAACAAAGCAAGAGATCCTGTGTGTTTATGAAGCAGATGTCAAGTTTAAGTTTCACATATATGCCACTCAGAATTTTGAAAGTGATCTTGGGATTAAAATATAAAGTCCTTGAAAAGAACAAGAAAAGTGAAACAAAATATTTCCTGAGGCATGCACTCATCATTTTGTTGTACAGCATGAATGAAGCAGCATTATGAGCTCTCATCAAGGTAATCAGTAGGCATACAACAAATAATGTTGCCAAATGTGTGTTCTGTTAACTGGGCTTATTGTTCCATTGTTTGAGAAAATAGTCACTTCAGATACAAATAGATATAATTTCTATTGTTATTATGGCTGATATATGGTCAAGAATTCATTGACAGGTACATTTGACCTATAGCTGACATGCTTCGGACTTGCATTTGAGCTTACTTTTAGCAGGCTTGGTATTCCCATAGACTTGTATGTAAATGCCAAAAACGTCTGCTACAAACAAAAGTCTGCTGACACAATGCCTAAATGACTCTGGGAGAGCCAGTTGTGGCACAGAAAGTTGTGGTTTAGAATAGGTAGCAAAACAGAGGTATCCAATTAGGATAGGTAAGGTTTACCCACAAATCAGGGATTCTGTGTAAGCCATTGCTTTGAGGAGGACATGCTGGGATTGCATCTCCTGACCTGTGTGTGCCTGAACAGAAAAGGACCTGAATCAGCAGAATGTCTGATATGAACAACAATGGGAGGTTACCCTTGCCAAGGCTTGTCCTTTCTATCACTAAGCCTCATCCATTTTGTCACTCTAAGTATAGTTGTGGGAGAGTTTGGAGTCACAGTGAGGTTATGAGTAGGGATGGTCCGAACTCATAACCATCACTAATCCTGTGATGGTCACAGTGAGGTTATGAGTTCGAATTGAACATCGGCCGTTGGAGCATTCGACGAACGCTGAACTTTATGGGATGTATGCGGTCTGTTCGACCGCGCAACGTCCCATACTGCAAAGAGCCCTCTGAAACTCTAATTGGTTAAAAACTTGCACCTGACCACAGGTCAGGTGCAAGACTTTGCCCAATCAGGGCTCAGTACTCATTTAGAGAGAGCCATGATTGGGCAAAGTCAGATGCCGGCAAACTACACATTTGGGCGGAGCTAGCTGTGTCATCGTTTGTTTATGTTTTGCCGGCATCTGCCAAAATGCCATTTTGCGGCAGAGTCGGCGGGGAGCGGCCGGGACGGCGGTTGTCGTTTAAAAAAAAAAATTCTATTTATTTTTTATTGTTTTATTTTTTATTTCGTCGTCGTGGACAACGCTAGATGCCGTGATTGACCCTGGATTACGTCGGTGGTTCCGTTTTTTAAAAATAAAACACTTATCCCTTACTCATTCACAAGGGAGGGGGCGGCATATGGGTGCCCCCTTAATTAAAGGGGTACCCCGATGCAAATAAGTCCCCTTGCCCGCAGACCCCCACAACCACCGGGTCAGGGTTGTGGGGACGAGGCCCTTGTCCCCATTGGCACGGGGAGACCCTCCCAGTGCCGAGGGCATGTAACCTGGTGTGGGAGGGAGGAGGGCTGCTCGCTCGCCCCCCCCCCTTTCTGGCCCTGCCAGGCCTATGCTCGATCAAGGGTCTGGTATGACATTTTAGGGGGGACCCACACACACTTTTTTTTTGTTTTTTTTTACATTCGGTCCCACCTCACTATTCCTACCAGACCTTAAGGGCCTGGCATGACTTATATATGACTATAATAGGGTACTTAAATGCATTTCTAAAATTTAACTCCTGAGTTAATGTCACTTTAAACTTTATCAATGAAAAGAGAAAGTGTTAGCTCTACCTAAGTTACCATCTTCCTTCACATAATGCATTTACTTCTAGTTTTCTTTAAAGATGAACTCCAGACAAACAGCTATGTAAATATGAAAATTGAATACATGTAAGGGAGCTATTTTACCTGCCAAAGGATCTGTATTTCTGTTAAGCCATTTCTGAGATTTACACTGCTCTATCATGCCATGCAGCTCTGTTTGACAAGTAAGGAGATCTGATTTTTCTCCTACCCACTCGTACCCCCAACTGGACAGTTAAAAAAGAAGCAGCAAACTGATGAGCTCATCTTTCTGTCACTCTGTTCCTCCTATCAGAATCTTTTTTGCACTGCAGCACAACTAAATGGCTTGTTGTGCTGCTTCTCCCTCCCCAGAGGCTGATACCAAGTCAAATCCATGTACTTTCACTGTTTGTATTTAACTACCTTCCGTCCATGGCCGTTTGTGAACGGCCGGACGGACGTCTGCTAGGAGCGGGAGGGCGTCTTAAGACGTCCTGCCCCTCCCCCTTCTCGTGTGCGGCACTCAGCGCGCACACGAGAGGGGAAAACTGTAAGCATGTTTACATAGAAGCGATCAGGCGTCTCTAGAGACACCCGATCGCTTGCAGGAGCTGCGGGTGTGCGCCCCCCCCCCCCTCCTCCCCCCCGTACCTTTGTCTGCTCATCGCCGCTGCCGGTCCGTGATCCGTTGTGGCCGGTGCGGCTGGGACCGGCACGGCGTTGCTCTAACAGCAGATCAAAGGGAGATCATTACTTGATCATCCCTTTGATCTCTCTTCCTGTCCCCGAATGCAGGAAGTGATGTATATTACATCACTTCCTGCATTCAGTGTCACTCTCCGGTGCAGAACACCGGAGAGAAGCTGATGAAGCAGATCTCTGCTTCATCAGCTTCT